>NW_027189148.1:2095592-2115592 GCF_040958095.1 Procambarus clarkii | reverse complement strand
AGGAGGCCAGACACAGGATACAGAATAGGAGATGAAGAACTTAATGAAACGGACTGAGAGAAAGATCTAGGAGTTGATATCACACCAAACCTGTCTCCTGAAGCATACATAAAAAGAATAACGTCTGCGGCATATGCGAGACTGCCTAACATCAGAACAGCCTTCAGGAATCTGTGTAAGGAATCATTCAGAATCTTGTACACCACATATGTAAGACCAATCCTGGAGTATGCGGCCCCAGCATGGAGTCCGTATCTTGTCAAGCAGAAGATGAAGCAGGAAAAAGTCCAAAGGTATGCCACTAGACTAGTCCCAGAACTAAGAGGCATGAGTTACGAGGAAAGGCTGCGGGAAATGCACCTTACGGCACTGGAAGACAGAAGAGTAAGGGGAGACATGATCACAACCTACACAACCCTCAGAGGAATCGACCGGGTAAACAAGGATAAACTATTCAACACTGGTGGGACGCAAAACAAGGGGACACAGGTGGAAACTGAGTACCCACATGAGCCACAGAGACGTTAGAAGTAACTTTTTCAGTGTCAGAGTAGTTAACGGATGGAATGCATTAAGCAGTGATGTGGTGGAGGCTGACTCCATACACAGTTTCAAATGTAGATATGATTGAGCCCAGTAGGCTCAGGAATCTGTACACCAGTTGATTGACAGTTGAGAGGTGGGACCAAAGAACCATAGCTCAACCCCCGCATGCACAAATAGGTGAGTACACACACACACACACGCGAACTAGTAGCCAACTGTCTAAATGGAGAGAGTTTATTGGTTGTAATTCTTAAGGTCCTCGTTCGAATCCCGGTTGACGCAAGAGGAAATCGGCAGATATTCTTTAACCTGATTCACCTGTTCACCTAGCACAAATGTATCCATCAATGTAGCCCTTTATTTATCTATTTATAATTGTCAATCCATCAATCTATCTTCCATAAACCAACAATTTTTCATTATATACATCTATCTTACTATGTATCCGTCCATCTACTCGACTGTTTATCCATCCATCTACTCATCTGTCTTTTCATCCATCAACTCATCTATGGATCCGTCTATCCGTCAATGTATATATTTATCAATCAACGTATCCATCCATATATCTATCTACTATTTATATCTATCTCTCTATCTATTTGTATCCGACGATCCTACTAACTCATTTTCCATTAATCTATCCATTTATCATTCTACTTATCTATCAATCTATTTATTCATCTACTTCTCTTTCCATCTATCCATCTACTCATCTATCTAACCATTAATCTATCTACATACTCCCCACTCCGTCTCCTATCGTTTTCCCAAACTCCCTCCTCCCGTACCGGCTCCTTCTTTTTTCCACCCTCCCGTAACCCTGCTCATCCTCCTCCTTCTGCCCTTCCCATACCCGCCCCTATTCCATCCCGCCCTTCCCATCGTCTTAACTCTCGGGGCAGTTCTTTACCTTCGTTCTCACTCCTTCCGCCGTTTCTCACTCTCGCCCTCCTTACTGTCTTCCTTCCCTCCCTCCCTCCCGCTGCTAGTCCTTCCCTTCTTACCCTTCCCGTAGTCCTCCCTCCCAGCACCAGTCCTTCTCATCGTCCTCTTACCTCCCCCAGTACCTCCTTCACTCCCTCTTCATCCTCTTTCACCTCACCTACACCTCTTCTCCTGTTCTCCCTCTTTATACCACCTCTAAATCTCCCGCCCCCCCCACCGGCTTTGTACCTCTTCCCTCTTACAAAAATTAGGATCAATAGGACCAAAATTAAACTACTTTATGTGTTTAATTTAAGGAAATCATTTTTCTGATTACGAAAAGTCTTCAACCATCTCCAGTAATAATTCACAATTAACCTTAATTGAATCAACAGGGAGAGAGGGGGGGAGGGGTGAGAATAAATAATAATTATTCCAAAATACTTTAACTAATGTCTACACCTACCATCCTATGTCCGTTCCCTACCTCAGACCATTTCCCCTCTAATTTGGTAAAAATAAGCCTTAATAATATAATAATAAATATATTCAAAAAAATCTGTGGATAGCTACAGCCTCCAGCATATATATATATATATATATATATATATATATATATATATATATATATATATATATATATATATATATATATATATATATATATATAATATATATATATATATATATATAATATATATATATATATTATATATATATATATATATATATATATATATATATATATATATATATATATATATATATATATATATATATATATAAGCCCATAAGCAATCCAGTTGGGATCGCCCCATTGCCGACAAAGTAGCTCCAACATTACTGTAAGCTGCGACAACACCACATGATACTGCCCGACTTAGAGCTGTAGCAGCTCCCCATGCAGAGGACTTGCTATTAGCAACCCCAATATCAGCTACTAGCACTCGTCTCACCACAGGCCCTCTGAATGGCTGTGGCTCTCCGCCTCACTGCCCGAATCCACACCGAATACAGGGGTTTTGGTGGCGAGGCAGTGGCCGACAGGTACGGACGACATGGCCTTCTCTGCCAAAGGACAGGAGGATGGCATGCAAGACACTGCGATGTTAACGACATTATAAAGAGAAGCCTTATCACGGAAGGTTGTCCAGCAGAGAGAGAGTCCCGTTCCGTATTGCCCCGCAACTCTGATGAGCCTGTTGGTCGCCCAGATGGGATCACGGTGAACCCCTGGAAGAATGGTAGACAGTTATTGTGGGACTACACTTGCGTTTCAACTTTAGGCAACACCTATGTTAACTTCAGTGCTGCTCAGGCAGGAGGTGCTGCCAATCACTGGGAAGCAGCCAAGTCACATAAAAACGGAGACCTTGATCACTACTACAATTTTGTCCCCATTGCCTCAGAGACACTTGGTGCCTGGGGTAAAAGTGCTGCAAGTTTTTTGAAGGAGCTGGGGTCGAAGCTAATTGAAACAACTAGAGACCCTACAGCCGTCAGTTTTCTCTTTCAGCGCCTTAGTGTGGAGATCCAGAGAGGAATGGCTCACAGCATCCATGCTTCCTGCCCGCAATCCAAGGAGCTGGATGAGTTTGGGGGTTGTAATATAAATATTATGATTAAATTGTATTTATTTTTTCGTTTCGTTGCCTTATTTATCATTAATTTTTAAATTTTCGGTATAAAAATTTATTTTTGTGTCTATGGATGTCTGTCTGTGTGTTGTGTTTGAGTGTCCCTGTGAGTGTTCGGGTGTGTGTCCGGTTATACCTGTGAGTCCACGAGGCCATCTGTGTCCCCTCAGATGGTCTTCTTTATCACAGTTTGTGTCTATGGATGCAGGCGATGAGTCACAATAACGCGGCTAAAGTATGTTGACCAGACCACACACTAGAAGGTGAAGGAACGACGACGTTTCGGTAAGTCCTTGACCATTCTCAAGTCGACTGAGAATGTGTCTATGAATGTGTGTCTGGGTGAGTGTCCCTGTGAGTGTCCGGGTGAGTGTGTGTGTTCGGGTATACCTGTGGGTCCACGAGGCAATCTGTGTTCCCTCAGATGGTCTTCCTTATTACAGTTTGTGTCTATGGATGTGTGTCTGAGTGAGTGTCCCTGTGAGTGTCCTGGTGAGTGTGTGTGTGTGTGTGTGTGTGTGTGTGTGTGTGTGTGTGTGTGTGAGTGTCCGGGTTTATGTGTAGTTTGGTTTCTGGAACCATTTGTGTCCCTCCCTTCAACTCTTTTCCCTTATTCCCACCGTGGGTTCGAATCCCAGGTGATTAGACCTGCCCTAGGTCAATGGATCCAAGGTATCCGTCCGTGGTCCCAACGGATTTCACCTCTTCCCTACTTTACTAGGAGTCAGGCTAATTCCAGCTATCCAGAGAACCTTTCGATACAGAGGCAGCTACAGGAGGGGACCACATAAATTAGTGCCCTGTAGTTACGTAACCGTTCCGACAGGCTCGATCGCAATCTATCCAGATGAGAACACGTTCTCATCCGACTAGACCACGCTGGAGTCGCTGTTTGTCTCAAATTTGGACCCTTTATTTATAGTTAGTATTTTTGGTGTATTAATTGATGTGTATTAATTTGTTAATGACTTAGGTAGAGTGATTTGGGGGGAGAGAGGGGGGGTTGGCGTGTGTAGTGTATTATACGAGATCGTGCTTGGGTTAGTATTCACCATCAACTATTACTAACTTGTAACTAACACAAATTTTTCCACACACTCCGGACCAAAGAGCCAGAGCTCAACCCCCGCAAGTACAACTAGGTGAGTACACACACACACACACACACACACACACACAGAGGAAGCAGCCCATAACAGCTGTTTAAATCCCTGGTACCTATTTACTGCTAGGTAACAGGAACAACAGGGTGAAAGAAACTGCCCAGTTTCGTTTCTGCCATCACCGGAGGATCGAACACGGACGCTAGGATTACGAGTTGAGAGCGCTGTCTACTCAGCTGTCAGGCCCCGTAGTGCGTGTACTCGTCAAAAACATAATTTGGGAGAGGTTAGGGGAAAGGAATGATGCTTCCTGGGTTGGGGAATTGGTGTGGGGTTAGTCACTCGGTGGCCTTGGACCTGTGGGGGAGGGGGCCGAGGGGGTTGCCAGTTATGAATTTAATGATTGAATTTGTTAAGATAGGGTATTTATGTAAAAGACGCTGTGAAGAGATAGTAACAAAAGTGTTCCTGACTGCTGTAAGGTAGTGAGTAACTGTCTTGTATGTTAGAAAAATGAATGCTTACTAGACAATTACTTTTTCTTTGAAAACATTTTTTTGGAAAATAAATACAAGTTATTTTGTAAACAAAATATGATTATTTTCCTTTAATAAACACACATGAGCACAAATGGTCCTCGGGAGTCAGAGAGATTGAGAATGAACAGCAAAATAGTAACAAAAAATGAGACGATGATGGGATACTATTTAATTCAAACATAAACCTGTTAAGTATGTAAATTACAGTACCACTAAACACGCGTACACGTACATATGTCAATCAATTTACATAAATAAACATTCACTAATATGTTCCTTTAACAATGGACAGATAGATAATTACCATACACGTGTCAGTCCAATTGCAGGTACACATAGACACACATAGCTGCACTTGTCTGTCGCTCCTGACAATAGTAAACATGTAACAAAAAATGTGACAATGATGGGACACTATGTCATTCAAACGTACACACGCTAACATTATAAATTACAGTAACACTAAACACGCGTACATGTATATATGTCATTCAATTTACATAAAAAAAACATTCACTAATATGTTCCTTTTACAATTAACACACAGATAATTACCGTACACATGTCAGTCCAATTGCAGGTACACATAAACACACATAGCTGCACTTGTCTGTCGCTCCTGACAATAGTATACATAGGTATACACACAAAACAGTCCTTTATCAACTAATGTGTGTGTGTGTGTGTATTTATTCCTTGTATTTATTATTTGTGTCTGCAAAATCGAGTTATTAGCTCTTGGACCCCGCCTTTCTAACAAATGTATTTTTCCTCTTTTATATCAACTACATTTATTTCTCACTAACACACACGCATACACACACACACACACAGTGGAAACAGGAGGCCAGACACAGGATACAGAATAGGAGATGAAGAACTTAATGAAACGGACTGAGAGAAAGATCTAGGAGTTGATATCACACCAAACCTGTCTCCTGAAGCATACATAAAAAGAATAACGTCTGCGGCATATGCGAGACTGCCTAACATCAGAACAGCCTTCAGGAATCTGTGTAAGGAATCATTCAGAATCTTGTACACCACATATGTAAGACCAATCCTGGAGTATGCGGCCCCAGCATGGAGTCCGTATCTTGTCAAGCAGAAGATGAAGCAGGAAAAAGTCCAAAGGTATGCCACTAGACTAGTCCCAGAACTAAGAGGCATGAGTTACGAGGAAAGGCTGCGGGAAATGCACCTTACGGCACTGGAAGACAGAAGAGTAAGGGGAGACATGATCACAACCTACACAACCCTCAGAGGAATCGACCGGGTAAACAAGGATAAACTATTCAACACTGGTGGGACGCAAACAAGGGGACACAGGTGGAAACTGAGTACCCACATGAGCCACAGAGACGTTAGAAGTAACTTTTTCAGTGTCAGAGTAGTTAACGGATGGAATGCATTAAGCAGTGATGTGGTGGAGGCTGACTCCATACACAGTTTCAAATGTAGATATGATTGAGCCCAGTAGGCTCAGGAATCTGTACACCAGTTGATTGACAGTTGAGAGGTGGGACCAAAGAACCATAGCTCAACCCCCGCATGCACAAATAGGTGAGTACACACACACACACACGCGAACTAGTAGCCAACTGTCTAAATGGAGAGAGTTTATTGGTTGTAATTCTTAAGGTCCTCGTTCGAATCCCGGTTGACGCAAGAGGAAATCGGCAGATATTCTTTAACCTGATTCACCTGTTCACCTAGCACAAATGTATCCATCAATGTAGCCCTTTATTTATCTATTTATAATTGTCAATCCATCAATCTATCTTCCCATAAACCAACAATTTTTCATTATATACATCTATCTTACTATGTATCCGTCCATCTACTCGACTGTTTATCCATCCATCTACTCATCTGTCTTTTCATCCATCAACTCATCTATGGATCCGTCTATCCGTCAATGTATATATTTATCAATCAACGTATCCATCCATATATCTATCTATTACTATTTATATCTATCTCTCTATCTATTTGTATCCGACGATCCTACTAACTCATTTTCCATTAATCTATCCATTTATCATTCTACTTATCTATCAATCTATTTATTCATCTACTTCTCTTTCCATCTATCCATCTACTCATCTATCTAACCATTAATCTATCTACATACTCCCCACTCCGTCTCCTATCGTTTTCCCAAACTCCCTCCTCCCGTACCGGCTCCTTCTTTTTTCCACCCTCCCGTAACCCTGCTCATCCTCCCTCCTTCTGCCCTTCCCATACCCGCCCCTATTCCATCCCGCCCTTCCCATCGTCTTAACTCTCGGGGCAGTTCTTTACCTTCGTTCTCACTCCTTCCGCCGTTTCTCACTCTCGCCCTCCTTACTGTCTTCCTTCCCTCCCTCCCTCCCGCTGCTAGTCCTTCCCTTCTTACCCTTCCCGTAGTCCTCCCTCCCAGCACCAGTCCTTCTCATCGTCCTCTTACCTCCCCCAGTACCTCCTTCACTCCCTCTTCATCCCTCTTTCACCTCACCTACACCTCTTCTCCTGTTCTCCCTCTTTATACCACCTCTAAATCTCCCGCCCCCCCACCGGCTTTGTACCTCTTCCCTCTTACAAAAATTAGGATCAATAGGACCAAAATTAAACTACTTTATGTGTTTAATTTAAGGAAATCATTTTTTCTGATTACGAAAAAGTCTTCAACCATCTCCAGTAATAATTCACAATTAACCTTAATTGAATCAACAGGGAGAGAGGGGGGGAGGGGTGAGAATAAATAATAATTATTCCAAAATACTTTAACTAATGTCTACACCTACCATCCTATGTCCGTTCCCTACCTCAGACCATTTCCCCTCTAATTTGGTAAAAATAAGCCTTAATAATATAATAATAAATATATTCAAAAAAATCTGTGGATAGCTACAGCCTCCAGCATATATATATATATATATATATATATATATATATATATATATATATATATATATATATATATATATATATATATATATATATATATATATATATATATATATATATATATATATATATATATATATATATATATATATATATATATATATATATATATATATATATATATATATATATATATATATATATATAAGCCCATAAGCAATCCAGTTGGGATCGCCCCATTGCCGACAAAGTAGCTCCAACATTACTGTAAGCTGCGACAACACCACATGATACTGCCCGACTTAGAGCTGTAGCAGCTCCCCATGCAGAGGACTTGCTATTAGCAACCCCCAATATCAGCTACTAGCACTCGTCTCACCACAGGCCCTCTGAATGGCTGTGGCTCTCCGCCTCACTGCCCGAATCCACACCGAATACAGGGGTTTTGGTGGCGAGGCAGTGGCCGACAGGTACGGACGACATGGCCTTCTCTGCCAAAGGACAGGAGGATGGCATGCAAGACACTGCGATGTTAACGACATTATAAAGAGAAGCCTTATCACGGAAGGTTGTCCAGCAGAGAGAGAGTCCCGTTCCGTATTGCCCCGCAACTCTGATGAGCCTGTTGGTCGCCCAGATGGGATCACGGTGAACCCCTGGAAGAATGGTAGACAGTTATTGTGGGACTACACTTGCGTTTCAACTTTAGGCAACACCTATGTTAACTTCAGTGCTGCTCAGGCAGGAGGTGCTGCCAATCACTGGGAAGCAGCCAAGTCACATAAAAACGGAGACCTTGATCACTACTACAATTTTGTCCCCATTGCCTCAGAGACACTTGGTGCCTGGGGTAAAAGTGCTGCAAGTTTTTTGAAGGAGCTGGGGTCGAAGCTAATTGAAACAACTAGAGACCCTACAGCCGTCAGTTTTCTCTTTCAGCGCCTTAGTGTGGAGATCCAGAGAGGAATGGCTCACAGCATCCATGCTTCCTGCCCGCAATCCAAGGAGCTGGATGAGTTTGGGGGTTGTAATATAAATATTATGATTAAATTGTATTTATTTTTTCGTTTCGTTGCCTTATTTATCATTAATTTTTAAATTTTCGGTATAAAAATTTATTTTTGTGTCTATGGATGTCTGTCTGTGTGTTTGTTTGAGTGTCCCTGTGAGTGTTTGGGGGAGTGTTTGTCCGGTTATACCTGTGGGTCCACGAGGCCATCTGTGTCCCCTCAGATGGTCTCCCTTATCACAGTTTTTGTGTATAGATGTGTGTCTGTGTGAGTGTTCGGGTGAGTGTGTGTCCGGTTATACCTGTGAGTCCACGAGGCCATCTGTGTCCCCTCAGATGGTCTTCTTTATCACAGTTTGTGTCTATGGATGCAGGCGATGAGTCACAATAACGCGGCTAAAGTATGTTGACCAGACCACACACTAGAAGGTGAAGGAACGACGACGTTTCGGTAAGTCCTTGACCATTCTCAAGTCGACTGAGAATGTGTCTATGAATGTGTGTCTGGGTGAGTGTCCCTGTGAGTGTCCGGGTGAGTGTGTGTGTTCGGGTATACCTGTGGGTCCACGAGGCAATCTGTGTTCCCTCAGATGGTCTTCCTTATTACAGTTTGTGTCTATGGATGTGTGTCTGAGTGAGTGTCCCTGTGAGTGTCCTGGTGAGTGTGTGTGTGTGTGTGTGTGTGTATGTGTGTGTGTGTGTGTGTGAGTGTCCGGGTTTATGTGTAGTTTGGTTTCTGGAACCATTTGTGTCCCTCCCTTCAACTCTTTTCCCTTATTCCCACCGTGGGTTCGAATCCCAGGTGATTAGACCTGCCCTAGGTCAATGGATCCAAGGTATCCGTCCGTGGTCCCAACGGATTTCACCTCTTCCCTACTTTACTAGGAGTCAGGCTAATTCCAGCTATCCAGAGAACCTTTCGATACAGAGGCAGCTACAGGAGGGGACCACATAAATTAGTGCCCTGTAGTTACGTAACCGTTCCGACAGGCTCGATCGCAATCTATCCAGATGAGAACACGTTCTCATCCGACTAGACCACGCTGGAGTCGCTGTTTGTCTCAAATTTGGACCCTTTATTTATAGTTAGTATTTTTGGTGTATTAATTGATGTGTATTAATTTGTTAATGACTTAGGTAGAGTGATTTGGGGGGAGAGAGGGGGGTTGGCGTGTGTAGTGTATTATACGAGATCGTGCTTGGGTTAGTATTCACCATCAACTATTACTAACTTGTAACTAACACAAATTTTTCCACACACTCCGGACCAAAGAGCCAGAGCTCAACCCCCGCAAGTACAACTAGGTGAGTACACACACACACACACACACACAGAGGAAGCAGCCCATAACAGCTGTTTAAATCCCTGGTACCTATTTACTGCTAGGTAACAGGAACAACAGGGTGAAAGAAACTGCCCAGTTTCGTTTCTGCCATCACCGGAGGATCGAACACGGACGCTAGGATTACGAGTTGAGAGCGCTGTCTACTCAGCTGTCAGGCCCCGTAGTGCGTGTACTCGTCAAAAACATAATTTGGGAGAGGTTAGGGGAAAGGAATGATGCTTCCTGGGTTGGGGAATTGGTGTGGGGTTAGTCACTCGGTGGCCTTGGACCTGTGGGGGAGGGGGCCGAGGGGGTTGCCAGTTATGAATTTAATGATTGAATTTGTTAAGATAGGGTATTTATGTAAAAGACGCTGTGAAGAGATAGTAACAAAAGTGTTCCTGACTGCTGTAAGGTAGTGAGTAACTGTCTTGTATGTTAGAAAAATGAATGCTTACTAGACAATTACTTTTTCTTTGAAAACATTTTTTTGGAAAATAAATACAAGTTATTTTGTAAACAAAATATGATTATTTTCCTTTAATAAACACACATGAGCACAAATGGTCCTCGGGAGTCAGAGAGATTGAGAATGAACAGCAAAATAGTAACAAAAAATGAGACGATGATGGGATACTATTTAATTCAAACATAAACCTGTTAAGTATGTAAATTACAGTACCACTAAACACGCGTACACGTACATATGTCAATCAATTTACATAAATAAACATTCACTAATATGTTCCTTTAACAATGGACAGATAGATAATTACCATACACGTGTCAGTCCAATTGCAGGTACACATAGACACACATAGCTGCACTTGTCTGTCGCTCCTGACAATAGTAAACATGTAACAAAAAATGTGACAATGATGGGACACTATGTCATTCAAACGTACACACGCTAACATTATAAATTACAGTAACACTAAACACGCGTACATGTATATATGTCATTCAATTTACATAAAAAAAACATTCACTAATATGTTCCTTTTACAATTAACACACAGATAATTACCGTACACATGTCAGTCCAATTGCAGGTACACATAAACACACATAGCTGCACTTGTCTGTCGCTCCTGACAATAGTATACATAGGTATACACACAAAACAGTCCTTTATCAACTAATGTGTGTGTGTGTGTGTATTTATTCCTTGTATTTATTATTTGTGTCTGCAAAATCGAGTTATTAGCTCTTGGACCCCGCCTTTCTAACAAATGTATTTTTCCTCTTTTATATCAACTACATTTATTTCTCACTAACACACACGCATACACACACACACACACACAGTGGAAACAGGAGGCCAGACACAGGATACAGAATAGGAGATGAAGAACTTAATGAAACGGACTGAGAGAAAGATCTAGGAGTTGATATCACACCAAACCTGTCTCCTGAAGCATACATAAAAAGAATAACGTCTGCGGCATATGCGAGACTGCCTAACATCAGAACAGCCTTCAGGAATCTGTGTAAGGAATCATTCAGAATCTTGTACACCACATATGTAAGACCAATCCTGGAGTATGCGGCCCCAGCATGGAGTCCGTATCTTGTCAAGCAGAAGATGAAGCAGGAAAAAGTCCAAAGGTATGCCACTAGACTAGTCCCAGAACTAAGAGGCATGAGTTACGAGGAAAGGCTGCGGGAAATGCACCTTACGGCACTGGAAGACAGAAGAGTAAGGGGAGACATGATCACAACCTACACAACCCTCAGAGGAATCGACCGGGTAAACAAGGATAAACTATTCAACACTGGTGGGACGCAAACAAGGGGACACAGGTGGAAACTGAGTACCCACATGAGCCACAGAGACGTTAGAAGTAACTTTTTCAGTGTCAGAGTAGTTAACGGATGGAATGCATTAAGCAGTGATGTGGTGGAGGCTGACTCCATACACAGTTTCAAATGTAGATATGATTGAGCCCAGTAGGCTCAGGAATCTGTACACCAGTTGATTGACAGTTGAGAGGTGGGACCAAAGAACCATAGCTCAACCCCCGCATGCACAAATAGGTGAGTACACACACACACACACGCGAACTAGTAGCCAACTGTCTAAATGGAGAGAGTTTATTGGTTGTAATTCTTAAGGTCCTCGTTCGAATCCCGGTTGACGCAAGAGGAAATCGGCAGATATTCTTTAACCTGATTCACCTGTTCACCTAGCACAAATGTATCCATCAATGTAGCCCTTTATTTATCTATTTATAATTGTCAATCCATCAATCTATCTTCCCATAAACCAACAATTTTTCATTATATACATCTATCTTACTATGTATCCGTCCATCTACTCGACTGTTTATCCATCCATCTACTCATCTGTCTTTTCATCCATCAACTCATCTATGGATCCGTCTATCCGTCAATGTATATATTTATCAATCAACGTATCCATCCATATATCTATCTATTACTATTTATATCTATCTCTCTATCTATTTGTATCCGACGATCCTACTAACTCATTTTCCATTAATCTATCCATTTATCATTCTACTTATCTATCAATCTATTTATTCATCTACTTCTCTTTCCATCTATCCATCTACTCATCTATCTAACCATTAATCTATCTACATACTCCCCACTCCGTCTCCTATCGTTTTCCCAAACTCCCTCCTCCCGTACCGGCTCCTTCTTTTTTCCACCCTCCCGTAACCCTGCTCATCCTCCCTCCTTCTGCCCTTCCCATACCCGCCCCTATTCCATCCCGCCCTTCCCATCGTCTTAACTCTCGGGGCAGTTCTTTACCTTCGTTCTCACTCCTTCCGCCGTTTCTCACTCTCGCCCTCCTTACTGTCTTCCTTCCCTCCCTCCCTCCCGCTGCTAGTCCTTCCCTTCTTACCCTTCCCGTAGTCCTCCCTCCCAGCACCAGTCCTTCCATCGTCCTCTTACCTCCCCCAGTACCTCCTTCACTCCCTCTTCATCCCTCTTTCACCTCACCTACACCTCTTCTCCTGTTCTCCCTCTTTATACCACCTCTAAATCTCCCGCCCCCCCCACCGGCTTTGTACCTCTTCCCTCTTACAAAAATTAGGATCAATAGGACCAAAATTAAACTACTTTATGTGTTTAATTTAAGGAAATCATTTTTTCTGATTACGAAAAAGTCTTCAACCATCTCCAGTAATAATTCACAATTAACCTTAATTGAATCAACAGGGAGAGAGGGGGGGAGGGGTGAGAATAAATAATAATTATTCCAAAATACTTTAACTAATGTCTACACCTACCATCCTATGTCCGTTCCCTACCTCAGACCATTTCCCCTCTAATTTGGTAAAAATAAGCCTTAATAATATAATAATAAATATATTCAAAAAAATCTGTGGATAGCTACAGCCTCCAGCATATATATATATATATATATATAATATATTATATATATATATATATATATATATATATATATATATATATATATATAATATATATTATATATATATATATTATATATATATATATATATATATATATATATATATATATATAATATATATATATATATATATATTATATATATATATTATATATATAAGCCCATAAGCAATCCAGTTGGGATCGCCCCATTGCCGACAAAGTAGCTCCAACATTACTGTAAGCTGCGACAACACCACATGATACTGCCCGACTTAGAGCTGTAGCAGCTCCCCATGCAGAGGACTTGCTATTAGCAACCCCCAATATCAGCTACTAGCACTCGTCTCACCACAGGCCCTCTGAATGGCTGTGGCTCTCCGCCTCACTGCCCGAATCCACACCGAATACAGGGGTTTTGGTGGCGAGGCAGTGGCCGACAGGTACGGACGACATGGCCTTCTCTGCCAAAGGACAGGAGGATGGCATGCAAGACACTGCGATGTTAACGACATTATAAAGAGAAGCCTTATCACGGAAGGTTGTCCAGCAGAGAGAGAGTCCCGTTCCGTATTGCCCCGCAACTCTGATGAGCCTGTTGGTCGCCCAGATGGGATCACGGTGAACCCCTGGAAGAATGGTAGACAGTTATTGTGGGACTACACTTGCGTTTCAACTTTAGGCAACACCTATGTTAACTTCAGTGCTGCTCAGGCAGGAGGTGCTGCCAATCACTGGGAAGCAGCCAAGTCACATAAAAACGGAGACCTTGATCACTACTACAATTTTGTCCCCATTGCCTCAGAGACACTTGGTGCCTGGGGTAAAAGTGCTGCAAGTTTTTTGAAGGAGCTGGGGTCGAAGCTAATTGAAACAACTAGAGACCCTACAGCCGTCAGTTTTCTCTTTCAGCGCCTTAGTGTGGAGATCCAGAGAGGAATGGCTCACAGCATCCATGCTTCCTGCCCGCAATCCAAGGAGCTGGATGAGTTTGGGGGTTGTAATATAAATATTATGATTAAATTGTATTTATTTTTTCGTTTCGTTGCCTTATTTATCATTAATTTTTAAATTTTCGGTATAAAATTTATTTTTGTGTCTATGGATGTCTGTCTGTGTGTTTGTTTGAGTGTCCCTGTGAGTGTTTGGGGGAGTGTTTGTCCGGTTATACCTGTGGGTCCACGAGGCCATCTGTGTCCCCTCAGATGGTCTCCCTTATCACAGTTTTTGTGTATAGATGTGTGTCTGTGTGAGTGTTCGGGTGAGTGTGTGTCCGGTTATACCTGTGAGTCCACGAGGCCATCTGTGTCCCCTCAGATGGTCTTCTTTATCACAGTTTGTGTCTATGGATGCAGGCGATGAGTCACAATAACGCGGCTAAAGTATGTTGACCAGACCACACACTAGAAGGTGAAGGAACGACGACGTTTCGGTAAGTCCTTGACCATTCTCAAGTCGACTGAGAATGTGTCTATGAATGTGTGTCTGGGTGAGTGTCCCTGTGAGTGTCCGGGTGAGTGTGTGTGTTCGGGTATACCTGTGGGTCCACGAGGCAATCTGTGTTCCCTCAGATGGTCTTCCTTATTACAGTTTGTGTCTATGGATGTGTGTCTGAGTGAGTGTCCCTGTGAGTGTCCTGGTGAGTGTGTGTGTGTGTGTGTGTGTGTGTGTGTGTGTGTGTGTGTGTGTGTGTGTGAGTGTCCGGGTTTATGTGTAGTTTGGTTTCTGGAACCATTTGTGTCCCTCCCTTCAACTCTTTTCCCTTATTCCCACCGTGGGTTCGAATCCCAGGTGATTAGACCTGCCCTAGGTCAATGGATCCAAGGTATCCGTCCGTGGTCCCAACGGATTTCACCTCTTCCCTACTTTACTAGGAGTCAGGCTAATTCCAGCTATCCAGAGAACCTTTCGATACAGAGGCAGCTACAGGAGGGGACCACATAAATTAGTGCCCTGTAGTTACGTAACCGTTCCGACAGGCTCGATCGCAATCTATCCAGATGAGAACACGTTCTCATCCGACTAGACCACGCTGGAGTCGCTGTTTGTCTCAAATTTGGACCCTTTATTTATAGTTAGTATTTTTGGTGTATTAATTGATGTGTATTAATTTGTTAATGACTTAGGTAGAGTGATTTGGGGGGAGAGAGGGGGGGTTGGCGTGTGTAGTGTATTATACGAGATCGTGCTTGGGTTAGTATTCACCATCAACTATTACTAACTTGTAACTAACACAAATTTTTCCACACACTCCGGACCAAAGAGCCAGAGCTCAACCCCCGCAAGTACAACTAGGTGAGTACACACACACACACACACACACAGAGGAAGCAGCCCATAACAGCTGTTTAAATCCCTGGTACCTATTTACTGCTAGGTAACAGGAACAACAGGGTGAAAGAAACTGCCCAGTTTCGTTTCTGCCATCACCGGAGGATCGAACACGGACGCTAGGATTACGAGTTGAGAGCGCTGTCTACTCAGCTGTCAGGCCCCGTAGTGCGTGTACTCGTCAAAAACATAATTTGGGAGAGGTTAGGGGAAAGGAATGATGCTTCCTGGGTTGGGGAATTGGTGTGGGGTTAGTCACTCGGTGGCCTTGGACCTGTGGGGGAGGGGGCCGAGGGGGTTGCCAGTTATGAATTTAATGATTGAATTTGTTAAGATAGGGTATTTATGTAAAAGACGCTGTGAAGAGATAGTAACAAAAGTGTTCCTGACTGCTGTAAGGTAGTGAGTAACTGTCTTGTATGTTAGAAAAATGAATGCTTACTAGACAATTACTTTTTCTTTGAAAACATTTTTTTGGAAAATAAATACAAGTTATTTTGTAAACAAAATATGATTATTTTCCTTTAATAAACACACATGAGCACAAATGGTCCTCGGGAGTCAGAGAGATTGAGAATGAACAGCAAAATAGTAACAAAAAATGAGACGATGATGGGATACTATTTAATTCAAACATAAACCTGTTAAGTATGTAAATTACAGTACCACTAAACACGCGTACACGTACATATGTCAATCAATTTACATAAATAAACATTCACTAATATGTTCCTTTAACAATGGACAGATAGATAATTACCATACACGTGTCAGTCCAATTGCAGGTACACATAGACACACATAGCTGCACTTGTCTGTCGCTCCTGACAATAGTAAACATGTAACAAAAAATGTGACAATGATGGGACACTATGTCATTCAAACGTACACACGCTAACATTATAAATTACAGTAACACTAAACACGCGTACATGTATATATGTCATTCAATTTACATAAAAAAAACATTCACTAATATGTTCCTTTTACAATTAACACACAGATAATTACCGTACACATGTCAGTCCAATTGCAGGTACACATAAACACACATAGCTGCACTTGTCTGTCGCTCCTGACAATAGTATACATAGGTATACACACAAAACAGTCCTTTATCAACTAATGTGTGTGTGTGTGTGTATTTATTCCTTGTATTTATTATTTGTGTCTGCAAAATCGAGTTATTAGCTCTTGGACCCCGCCTTTCTAACAAATGTATTTTTCCTCTTTTATATCAACTACATTTATTTCTCACTAACACACACGCATACACACACACACACACAGTGGAAACAGGAGGCCAGACACAGGATACAGAATAGGAGATGAAGAACTTAATGAAACGGACTGAGAGAAAGATCTAGGAGTTGATATCACACCAAACCTGTCTCCTGAAGCATACATAAAAAGAATAACGTCTGCGGCATATGCGAGACTGCCTAACATCAGAACAGCCTTCAGGAATCTGTGTAAGGAATCATTCAGAATCTTGTACACCACATATGTAAGACCAATCCTGGAGTATGCGGCCCCAGCATGGAGTCCGTATCTTGTCAAGCAGAAGATGAAGCAGGAAAAAGTCCAAAGGTATGCCACTAGACTAGTCCCAGAACTAAGAGGCATGAGTTACGAGGAAAGGCTGCGGGAAATGCACCTTACGGCACTGGAAGACAGAAGAGTAAGGGGAGACATGATCACAACCTACACAACCCTCAGAGGAATCGACCGGGTAAACAAGGATAAACTATTCAACACTGGTGGGACGCAAACAAGGGGACACAGGTGGAAACTGAGTACCCACATGAGCCACAGAGACGTTAGAAGTAACTTTTTCAGTGTCAGAGTAGTTAACGGATGGAATGCATTAAGCAGTGATGTGGTGGAGGCTGACTCCATACACAGTTTCAAATGTAGATATGATTGAGCCCAGTAGGCTCAGGAATCTGTACACCAGTTGATTGACAGTTGAGAGGTGGGACCAAAGAACCATAGCTCAACCCCCGCATGCACAAATAGGTGAGTACACACACACACACACGCGAACTAGTAGCCAACTGTCTAAATGGAGAGAGTTTATTGGTTGTAATTCTTAAGGTCCTCGTTCGAATCCCGGTTGACGCAAGAGGAAATCGGCAGATATTCTTTAACCTGATTCACCTGTTCACCTAGCACAAATGTATCCATCAATGTAGCCCTTTATTTATCTATTTATAATTGTCAATCCATCAATCTATCTTCCCATAAACCAACAATTTTTCATTATATACATCTATCTTACTATGTATCCGTCCATCTACTCGACTGTTTATCCATCCATCTACTCATCTGTCTTTTCATCCATCAACTCATCTATGGATCCGTCTATCCGTCAATGTATATATTTATCAATCAACGTATCCATCCATATATCTATCTATTACTATTTATATCTATCTCTCTATCTATTTGTATCCGACGATCCTACTAACTCATTTTCCATTAATCTATCCATTTATCATTCTACTTATCTATCAATCTATTTATTCATCTACTTCTCTTTCCATCTATCCATCTACTCATCTATCTAACCATTAATCTATCTACATACTCCCCACTCCGTCTCCTATCGTTTTCCCAAACTCCCTCCTCCCGTACCGGCTCCTTCTTTTTTCCACCCTCCCGTAACCCTGCTCATCCTCCCTCCTTCTGCCCTTCCCATACCCGCCCCTATTCCATCCCGCCCTTCCCATCGTCTTAACTCTCGGGGCAGTTCTTTACCTTCGTTCTCACTCCTTCCGCCGTTTCTCACTCTCGCCCTCCTTACTGTCTTCCTTCCCTCCCTCCCTCCCGCTGCTAGTCCTTCCCTTCTTACCCTTCCCGTAGTCCTCCCTCCCAGCACCAGTCCTTCTCATCGTCCTCTTACCTCCCCCAGTACCTCCTTCACTCCCTCTTCATCCCTCTTTCACCTCACCTACACCTCTTCTCCTGTTCTCCCTCTTTATACCACCTCTAAATCTCCCGCCCCCCCACCGGCTTTGTACCTCTTCCCTCTTACAAAAATTAGGATCAATAGGACCAAAATTAAACTACTTTATGTGTTTAATTTAAGGAAATCATTTTTTCTGATTACGAAAAAGTCTTCAACCATCTCCAGTAATAATTCACAATTAACCTTAATTGAATCAACAGGGAGAGAGGGGGGGAGGGGTGAGAATAAATAATAATTATTCCAAAATACTTTAACTAATGTCTACACCTACCATCCTATGTCCGTTCCCTACCTCAGACCATTTCCCCTCTAATTTGGTAAAAATAAGCCTTAATAATATAATAATAAATATATTCAAAAAAATCTGTGGATAGCTACAGCCTCCAGCATATATATATATATATATATATATATATATATATATATATATATATATATATATATATATATATATATATATATATATATATATATATATATATATATATATATATATATATATATATATATATATATATATATATATATATATATATATATATATATATATATATATATATATATATATATATATATATATATATATATATATATAAGCCCATAAGCAATCCAGTTGGGATCGCCCCATTGCCGACAAAGTAGCTCCAACATTACTGTAAGCTGCGACAACACCACATGATACTGCCCGACTTAGAGCTGTAGCAGCTCCCCATGCAGAGGACTTGCTATTAGCAACCCCCAATATCAGCTACTAGCACTCGTCTCACCACAGGCCCTCTGAATGGCTGTGGCTCTCCGCCTCACTGCCCGAATCCACACCGAATACAGGGGTTTTGGTGGCGAGGCAGTGGCCGACAGGTACGGACGACATGGCCTTCTCTGCCAAAGGACAGGAGGATGGCATGCAAGACACTGCGATGTTAACGACATTATAAAGAGAAGCCTTATCACGGAAGGTTGTCCAGCAGAGAGAGAGTCCCGTTCCGTATTGCCCCGCAACTCTGATGAGCCTGTTGGTCGCCCAGATGGGATCACGGTGAACCCCTGGAAGAATGGTAGACAGTTATTGTGGGACTACACTTGCGTTTCAACTTTAGGCAACACCTATGTTAACTTCAGTGCTGCTCAGGCAGGAGGTGCTGCCAATCACTGGGAAGCAGCCAAGTCACATAAAAACGGAGACCTTGATCACTACTACAATTTTGTCCCCATTGCCTCAGAGACACTTGGTGCCTGGGGTAAAAGTGCTGCAAGTTTTTTGAAGGAGCTGGGGTCGAAGCTAATTGAAACAACTAGAGACCCTACAGCCGTCAGTTTTCTCTTTCAGCGCCTTAGTGTG
>NW_027189148.1:2052696-2095092 GCF_040958095.1 Procambarus clarkii | reverse complement strand
TGGGCTACTTTCGCTACTTTCTACTTTTACTCAAAATATGGAGAAGTCTCTGATAATTCTCCTGAGGGAGCTGTTAGGTAATAAATATCTTTCTGGTTATCAGCCATTCGACTAATGTATTCTGGAAGTGTCTTCTCCCGTTAGGTTTTGCAGATGAATCATACATTATTAGTTTGTCAATCTCATCCTTATCCACTTGCTCCTGGGATGAAAGAAACTCCTGCGATTACATTTATTAAATTAAAATGCAAACCATGTCTATTTATTAATAAGCAATCAAACAGTACTTCAAATCCTAAATCCTATACCAATAAATAATTAAAATAAAAAATAGCATTGAATGTCAGCGAAAACGCCAGTTTCTGGCTGAACCCGCAGGCTCCGTGAAGCTATCATTGCTGATCAACACATTGCCTAACCTAACGCACGAGGCTCAGCCCACCCCAAGGTCGACCTGGCCGATTCACTTCAAGATGAGCCTGTGAGCGCTCACACGCACTAAAATGTGTGTACTCTTTTTTAATTTTCTCACCTCAATTTCATGCTACGTCTTTGATTTTGGTATCGAATTGTTCGAATTGCTCAAACCTCCCTGCAGTTTTCAAAATATCCCAAACATCCCAAATTCCACACCAGATCCACATTTTGAAGCCAAATCTGGCTCTCTGCACGTATTCGCAGTTTGAAATTCCGAATATTTATACCGAAAATATGTATATTACAGAAAGCGGCTGGGTCACATTTTGCCCAAAACCCCCTGCAGTTTTCAAAATATTCCAAACATCCCAAATTCGATACCTGAGCCATATTTTGGACCCAAATTTTGGCTCTCTGCACCTATTCGCAGTTTGAAATTCCGATTTTTTATACCAAAATATGCCAATTACTGAAAGCGGCAGTGGGTCACATTTTGCCCAAACCCCCTTGCAGTTTTCAAAATATCCCAAATTCGATAACTGAGCCATATTTTGGACCCAAATACTGGCTCTCTGCACCTATTCGCAGTTTGAAATTCCGATTTTTATACAAAAATATGCCAATTACTGAAAGCGGCGGTGGTTCACATTATGCCCAAACCCCCTGCAGTTTTCAAAATATCCCAAACATCCCAAATTCGATACCTGGGCCATATTTTCGACCCAATTTCTGGCTCTCTGCACCTATTCGCAGTTTGAAATTCCGACTTTTTATACCAAAAATCTGCCAATTACTGAAAGCGGCGGTGGGTCACATTTTGCCCAAACCCCCTGCAGTTTTCAAAATATCCCAAACATCTCAAATTCGATACCTGAGCCATATTTTGGACCCAAATTCTCTCTCTGCATCTATTCGCAGTTTGAAATTCCGACTTTTATATCGAAAATATGCCAATTACTGAATGCAGCGGTGGGTCACATTTTGCCAAACCCCCCTGCAGTTTTCAAAATATCCCAAACATTCCAAATCCAATACCTGAGCCATATTTTGGAGCCAAATTCTGGCTCTCTGCACGTATTCGCAGTTTGAAATTCCGACTTTTTATATCGAAAATATGCCAATTACTGAAAGCGGCGGTGGGTCACATTTTGCCCAAACCCCCCTGCAGTTTTCAAAATATCCCAAACATCCCAAATCGAATACCTGAGCCATATTTTGGAGCCAAATTCTGGCTCTCTGCACGTATTCGCAGTTTCAAATTCCGAATTTTATATCGAAAATATGCCAATTACTTAAAGCAGCGGTGGGTCACATTTTGCCCCCCCCCCCCCCTGCAGTTTTCAAAATAACCCAAACATCCCAAATCCGATACCTGAGCCATATTTTGGAGCCAAATTCAGGCTCTCTGCACGTATTCGTAGTTTGAAATTCCGACTTTTTATACCAAAAATATGCCAATTACTGAAGCGTCGGTGGGTCACATTTTGCCCAAACCCCCCTGCAGTTTTCAAAATATCCCAAACATCCCAAATTCGATACCTGGGCCATATTTCGACCCAAATTCTGGCTCTCTGAGCTATTTGCAGTTTGAAATTCCGAATTTTTATACCAAAAATATGCCAATTACTGAAAGCGGCGGTGGGTCACATTTTGCCCAAACCCCCCTGCAGTTTTCAAAATATCCCAACATCCCAAATCCGATACCTGAGCCATATTTTGGAGCCAAATTCTGGCTCGCTGCAAGTATTCGCAGTTTGAAATTCGACTTTTTATATCGAAAATATGCCAATTACTGAAAGCGTCGGTGGGTCACATTTTGCCCAAACCCCGCTGCAGTTTCAAAATATCCCAAACATCCCAAATTCGATACCTGGGCCATATTTTCGACCCAAATTCTGGCTCTCTGCACGTATTCGCAGTTTGAAATTAAGACTTTTTATATCGAAAATATGCCAATTACTGAAAGCGGCGGTGGGTCACACTTTGCCCAAACCCCAATCTCCCCCCTGCAGTTTTCAAAATATCCCAAACATCCCAAATCCGATACTTGAGCCATATTTTGGAGCAAATTCAGGCTCTCTGCACGAATTCGCAGTTTGAAATTCCGACTTTTTATATAAAAAATGTCAATTACTGAAAGCGGCGGTGGGTCACATTTTGCCCAAACCCCCCTGCAGTTTTCAAAATATCCCAAACATCCCAAACCGAATACCTGAGCCATATTTTGGAGCCAAATTCTGGCTCTCTGCACTTATTCGCAATTTGAAATTCCGACTTTTTATATCGAAAATATGCCAATTACTGAAAGCGGCGATGGGTCACATTTTGCCCAAACCCTCCTGCAGTTTTCAAAATATCCCAAACATCCCAAATTCGATACTTGAGCCATATTTTGGAGCCAAATTCTGGCTCTTTGCACGTATTCGCAGTTTGAAATTCCGACTCTTACATCGAAAATATGCCAATTACTGAAAGTGGCGGTGGGTCACATTTTGCTCAAACCCTCCTGCAGTTTTCAAAATATCCCAAACATCCCAAATTCGATACCTGGGCCATATTTTCGACCCAAATTCTGGCTCTCTGCACCTATTCGCAGTTTGAAATTCCGACTTTTTATACAAATATATGCCAATTACTGAAATCGGCGGTGGGTCACATTTTGCCCAAACCCCCTGCAGTTTTCAAAATATCCCAAACATCCCAAATTCGATACTTGAGCCATATTTTCGACCCAAATTCTGGCTCTCTGCACCTATTCGCAGTTTGAAATTCCGACTTTTTATACCAAAAATATGCCAATTACTGAAAGCGGCGGTGGGTCACATTTTGCCCAAACCCCCCTGCAGTTTTCAAAATATCCCAAACATCCCAAATCCAATACCTGAACCATATTTTGGAGCCAAATTCTGGCTCTCTGCACTTATTCGCAGGTTGAAATTCCGACTTTTTATATCGAAAATATGCTAATTACTGAAAACGGCGGTGGGTCACATTTTGCCCAAACCCTCCTGCAGTTTTCAAAATATCCCAAACATCCCAAATTCGATACTTGAGCCATATTTTCGACCCAAATTCTGGCTCTTTGCACCTATTCGCAGTTTGAAATTCCGACTTTTTATACCAAAAATATGCCAATTACTGAAAGCAGCGGTGGGTCACATTTTGCCCAAACCCGCCTGCAGTTTTCAAAATATCCCAAACATCCCAAATTCAATACCTGAGCCATATTTTGGAGCCAAATTCAGGCTCTCTGCACGTATTCGCAGTTTGAAATTCCGACTTTTTATATCGAAAGTATGCCAATTACTGAAAGCGTCGGTGGGTCACATTTCGTACAAACCCCTCTGCACTTTTCAAAATATCCCAAACATCCCAAATCCGATACCTGAGCCATATTTTGAAGCCAAATTCTGGCTCACTGCACGTATTCGCAGTTTGAAATTCCGACTTTTTATATCAAAAATATGCCAATTACTGAAAGCGGTGGTGGGTCACATTTTGCCCAAACCACCCTGCAGTTTTCAAAATATCCCAAACATCCCAAATCAAATACCTGAGCCATATTTTGGAGCCAAATTCTGGCTCTTTGCACTTATTCGCAGTTTGAAATTCCGACTCTTTACATCGAAAATATGCCAATTACTGAAAGTGGCGGTGGGTCACATTTTGCTCAAACCCTCCTGCAGTTTTCAAAATATCCCAAACATCCCAAATTCGATACCTGGGCCATATTTTCGACCCAAATTCTGGCTCTCTCCACCTATTCGCAGTTTGAAATTCCGACTTTTTATACAAATATATGCCAATTACTGAAATCGGCGGGGGGTCACATTTTGCCCAAACCCCCCTGCAGTTTTCAAAATATCCCAAACATCCCAAATTCGATACCTGGGCCATATTTCGACCCAAATTCTGGCTCTCTGCACCTATTCGCAGTTTGAAATTCCGACTTTTTACACCAAAAATATGCCAATTACTGAAAGCGGCGGTGGTTCACATTTTGCCCAAACCCCCCTGCAGTTTTCAAAATATCCCAAACATCCCAAATCCAATACCTGAGCCATATTTTGGAGCAAATTCAGGCTCTCTGCACGTATTCGCAGTTTGAAATTCCGACTTTTTATATAAAAAAATATGCCAATTACCGAGAGCGGTGGTGGGTCACATTTTGCCCAAACCCCCCTGCAGTTTTCAAAATATCAAAGACCTCCCAAATCCGATACCTGAGCCATAATTTGGAGCCAAATTCTGGCTCTCTGCACGTATTCGCAGTTTGAAATTCCGACTTTTTATATCGAAAATATGCCAATTACTGAAAGCGGCGGTGGGTCACACTTTGCCCAAACCAAACCTGCAGTTTTCAAAATATCCCAAACATCCCAAATCCGATACCTGAGCCATATTTTGGAGCCAAATTCAGGCTCTCTGCACGTATTCGCAGTTTGAAATTCTGACTTTTTATATCGAAAATATGCCAATTATTGAAAGCGGCGGTGGGTCACATTTTGCCCAAACCCCGCTGCAGTTTTCAAAATATCCCAAACATCCCAAATTCGATACCTGGGCCATATTTTCGACCCAAATTCTGGCTCTCTGCACGTATTCGCAGTTTGAAATTAAGACTTTTTATATCGAAAATATGCCAATTACTGAAAGCGGCGGTGGGTCACACTTTGCCCAAACCCAATCTCCCCCTGCAGTTTTCAAAATATCCCAAACATCCCAAATCCGATACTTGAGCCATATTTTGGAGCAAATTCAGGCTCTCTGCACGAATTCGCAGTTTGAAATTCCGACTTTTTATATAAAAAATGTCAATTACTGAAAGCGGCGGTGGGTCACATTTTGCCCAAACCCCCCCTGCAGTTTTCAAAATATCCCAAACATCCCAAACCGAATACCTGAGCCATATTTTGGAGCCAAATTCTGGCTCTCTGCACTTATTCGCAATTTGAAATTCCGACTTTTTATATCGAAAATATGCCAATTACTGAAAGCGGCGATGGGTCACATTTTGCCCAAACCCTCCTGCAGTTTTCAAAATATCCCAAACATCCCAAATTCGATACTTGAGCCATATTTTCGACCCAAATTCTAGCTCTTTGAACCTATTCGCAGTTTGAAATTCCGACTTTTTATATAAAAAATATGCCAATTACTGAAAGCAGCGGTGGGTCACATTTTGCCCAAACCCCCCTGCAGTTTTCAAAATATCAAAGACATCCCAAATCCGATACCTGAGCCATAATTTGGAGCCAAATTCTGGCTCTCTGCACGTATTCGCAGTTTGAAATTCCGAATATTTTTATATCGAAAATATGCCAATTACTGAAAGCGGCGGTGGGTCACACTTTGCCCAAACCCCCCCCCCCCCCCCCCCCTGCAGTTTTCAAAATATCCCAAACATCCCAAATCCGATACCTGAGCCATATTTTGGAGCCAAATTCAGGCTCTCTGCACGTATTCGCAGTTTGAAATTCTGACTTTTTATATCGAAAATATGCCAATTATTGAAAGCGGCGGTGGGTCACATTTTGCCCAAACCCCGCTGCAGTTTTCAAAATATCCCAAACATCCCAAATTCGATACCTGGGCCATATTTTCGACCCAAATTCTGGCTCTCTGCACGTATTCGCAGTTTGAAATTCCGACTTTTTATACCAAAAATATGCCAATTACTGAAAGCAGCGGTGGGTCACATTTTGCCCAAACCCCCCTGCAGTTTTCAAAATATCCCAAACATCCCAAATTCGATACTTGAGCCATATTTTCGACCCAAATTCTGGCTCTCTGCACCTATTCGCAGTTTGAAATTCCGACTTTTTATACCAAAAATATGCCAATTACTGAAAGCGGCGGTGGGTCACATTTCGCCCAAACCCCCTTGCAGTTTTCAAAATATCCCAAACATCCCAAATTCGATACTTGAGCCATATTTTGGAGCCAAATTCTGGCTCTCTGCACGTATTCGCAGTTTGAAATTCCGACTTTTTATACCAAAAATATGCCAATTACTGAAAGCGGCAGTGGGTCACATTTTGCCCAAACCCCCCTGCAGTTTTCAAAATATCCCAAACATCCCAAATCAAATACCTGAGCCATATTTTGGAGCCAAATTCTGGCTCTTTGCACTTATTCGCAGTTTGAAATTCCGACTCTTTACATCGAAAATATGCCAATTACTGAAAGTGGCGGTGGGTCACATTTTGCTCAAACCCTCCTGCAGTTTTCAAAATATCCCAAACATCCCAAATTCGATACCTGGGCCATATTTTCGACCCAAATTCTGGCTCTCTCCACCTATTCGCAGTTTGAAATTCCGACTTTTATACAAATTTATGCCAATTACTGAAATCGGCGGGGGGTCACATTTTGCCCAAACCCCCCTGCAGTTTTCAAAATATCCCAAACATCCCAAATTCGATACCTGGGCCATATTTTCGACCCAAATTCTGGCTCTCTGCACCTATTCGCAGTTTGAAATTCCGACTTTTTATACCAAAAATATGCCAATTACTGAAAGCGGCGGTGGGTCACATTTTGCCCAAACCCCCTGCAGTTTTCAAAATATCCCAAACATCCCAAATCCAATACCTGAGCCATATTTTGGAGCAAATTCAGGCTCTCTGCACGTATTCGCAGTTTGAAATTCCGACTTTTTATATAAAAAAATATGCCAATTACTGAGAGCGGTGGTGGGTCACATTTTGCCCAAACCCCCCTGCAGTTTTCAAAATATCAAAGACTTCCCAAATCCGATACCTGAGCCATAATTTGGAGCCAAATTCTGGCTCTCTGCACGTATTCGCAGTTTGAAATTCCGACTTTTTATATCGAAAATATGCAATTACTGAAAGCGGCGGTGGGTCACACTTTGCCCAAACCCCCCCCCCCCCCCTGCAGTTTTCAAAATATCCCAAACATCCCAAATCCGATACCTGAGCCATATTTTGGAGCCAAATTCAGGCTCTCTGCACGTATTCGCAGTTTGAAATTCTGACTTTTTATATCGAAAATATGCCAATTATTGAAAGCGGCGGTGGGTCACATTTTGCCCAAACCCCGCTGCAGTTTTCAAAATATCCCAAACATCCCAAATTCGATACCTGGGCCATATTTTCGACCCAAATTCTTGCTCTCTGCACGTATTCGCAGTTTGAAATTAAGACTTTTATATCGAAAATATGCCAATTACTGAAAGCGGCGGTGGGTCACACTTTGCCCAAACCCCAATCTCCCCCCTGCAGTTTTCAAAATATCCCAAACATCCCAAATCCGATACTTGAGCCATATTTTGGAGCAAATTCAGGCTCTCTGCACGAATTCGCAGTTTGAAATTCCGACTTTTTATATAAAAAATGTCAATTACTGAAAGCGGCGGAGGGTCACATTTTGCCCAAACCCCCCCTGCAGTTTTCAAAATTTCCCAAACATCCCAAACCGAATACCTGAGCCATATTTTGGAGCCAAATTCTGGCTCTCTGCACTTATTCGCAATTTGAAATTCCGACTTTTTATATCGAAAATATGCCAATTACTGAAAGCGGCGATGGGTCACATTTTGCCCAAACCCTCCTGCAGTTTTCAAAATATCCCAAACATCCCAAATTCGATACTTGAGCCATATTTTCGACCCAAATTCTAGCTCTTTGCACCTATTCGCAGTTTGAAATTCCGACTTTTTATATCAAAAATATGCCAATTACTGAAAGCAGCGGTGGGTCACATTTTGCCCAAACCCCCTGCAGTTTTCAAAATATCAAAGACATCCCAAATCCGATACCTGAGCCATAATTTGGAGCCAAATTCTGGCTCTCTGCACGTATTCGCAGTTTGAAATTCCGACTTTTTATATCGAAAATATGCCAATTATGAAAGCGGCGGTGGGTCACACTTTGCCCAAACCCCCCCCCCCCCCCCCCCTGCAGTTTTCAAAATATCCCAAACATCCCAAATCCGATACCTGAGCCATATTTTGGAGCCAAATTCAGGCTCTCTGCACGTATTCGCAGTTTGAAATTCTGACTTTTTATATCGAAAATATGCCAATTATTGAAAGCGGCGGTGGGTCACATTTTGCCCAAACCCCGCTGCAGTTTTCAAAATATCCCAAACATCCCAAATTCGATACCTGGGCCATATTTTCGACCCAAATTCTTGCTCTCTGCACGTATTCGCAGTTTGAAATTAAGACTTTTTATATCGAAAATATGCCAATTACTGAAAGCGGCGGTGGGTCACACTTTGCCAAACCCCAATCTCCCCCCTGCAGTTTTCAAAATATCCCAAACATCCCAAATCCGATACTTGAGCCATATTTTGGAGCAAATTCAGGCTCTCTGCACGAATTCGCAGTTTGAAATTCCGACTTTTTATATAAAAAATGTCAATTACTGAAAGCGGCGGTGGGTCACATTTTGCCCAAACCCCCCTGCAGTTTTAAAATATCCCAAACATCCCAAACCGAATACCTGAGCCATATTTTGGAGCCAAATTCTGGCTCTCTGCACTTATTCGCAATTTGAAATTCCGACTTTTTATATCGAAAATATGCCAATTACTGAAAGCGGCGATGGGTCACATTTTGCCCAAACCATCCTGCAGTTTTCAAAATATCCCAAACATCCCAAATTCGATACTTGAGCCATATTTTCGACCCAAATTCTAGCTCTTTGCACCTATTCGCAGTTTTAAATTCCGACTTTTTATATCAAAAATATGCCAATTACTGAAAGCAGCGGTGGGTCACATTTTGCCCAAACCCCCCTGCAGTTTTCAAAATATCAAAGACATCCCAAATCCGATACCTGAGCCATAATTTGGAGCCAAATTCTGGCTCTCTGCACGTATTCGCAGTTTGAAATTCCGACTTTTTATATCGAAAATATGCCAATTACTGAAAGCGGCGGTGGGTCACACTTTGCCCAAACCCCCCTCCCCCCCCTGCAGTTTTCAAAATATCCCAAACATCCCAAATCCGATACCTGAGCCATATTTTGGAGCCAAATTCAGGCTCTCTGCACGTATTCGCAGTTTGAAATTCTGACTTTTTATATCGAAAATATGCCAATTATTGAAAGCGGCGGTGGGTCACATTTTGCCCAAACCCCGCTGCAGTTTTCAAAATATCCCAAACATCCCAAATTCGATACCTGGGCCATATTTTCGACCCAAATTCTGGCTCTCTGCACGTATTCGCAGTTTGAAATTCCGACTTTTTATACCAAAAATATGCCAATTACTGAAAGCGGCGGTGGGTCACATTTCGCCCAAACCCCTTGCAGTTTTCAAAATATCCCAAACATCCCAAATTCGATACTTGAGCCATATTTTGGAGCCAAATTCTGGCTCTCTGCACGTATTCGCAGTTTGAAATTCCGACTTTTTATACCAAAAATATGCCAATTACTGAAAGCGGCAGTGGGTCACATTTTGCCCAAACCCCCTGCAGTTTTCAAAATATCCCAAACATCCCAAATCAAATACCTGAGCCATATTTTGGAGCCAAATTCTGGCTCTTTGCACTTATTCGCAGTTTGAAATTCCGACTCTTTACATCGAAAATATGCCAATTACTGAAAGTGGCGGTGGGTCACATTTTGCTCAAACCCTCCTGCAGTTTTCAAAATATCCCAAACATCCCAAATTCGATACCTGGGCCATATTTTCGACCCAAATTCTGGCTCTCTCCACCTATTCGCAGTTTGAAATTCCGACTTTTTATACAAATATATGCCAATTACTGAAATCGGCGGGGGGTCACATTTTGCCCAAACCCCCCTGCAGTTTTCAAAATATCCCAAACATCCCAAATTCGATACCTGGGCCATATTTTCGACCCAAATTCTGGCTCTCTGCACCTATTCGCAGTTTGAAATTCCGACTTTTTATACCAAAAATATGCCAATTACTGAAAGCGGCGGTGGGTCACATTTTGCCCAAACCCCCCTGCAGTTTTCAAAATATCCCAAACATCCCAAATCCAATACCTGAGCCATATTTTGGAGCAAATTCAGGCTCTCTGCACGTATTCGCAGTTTGAAATTCCGACTTTTTATATAAAAAAATATGCCAATTACTGAGAGCGGTGGTGGGTCACATTTTGCCCAAACCCCCTGCAGTTTTCAAAATATCAAAGACTTCCCAAATCCGATACCTGAGCCATAATTTGGAGCCAAATTCTGGCTCTCTGCACGTATTCGCAGTTTGAAATTCCGACTTTTTATATCGAAAATATGCCAATTACTGAAAGCGGCGGTGGGTCACACTTTGCCCAAACCCCCCCCCCCCCCCCTGCAGTTTTCAAAATATCCCAAACATCCCAAATCCGATACCTGAGCCATATTTTGGAGCCAAATTCAGGCTCTCTGCACGTATTCGCAGTTTGAAATTCTGACTTTTTATATCGAAAATATGCCAATTATTGAAAGCGGCGGTGGGTCACATTTTGCCCAAACCCCGCTGCAGTTTTCAAAATATCCCAAACATCCCAAATTCGATACCTGGGCCATATTTTCGACCCAAATTCTTGCTCTCTGCACGTATTCGCAGTTTGAAATTAAGACTTTTTATATCGAAAATATGCCAATTACTGAAAGCGGCGGTGGGTCACACTTTGCCCAAACCCCAATCTCCCCCCTGCAGTTTTCAAAATATCCCAAACATCCCAAATCCGATACTTGAGCCATATTTTGGAGCAAATTCAGGCTCTCTGCACGAATTCGCAGTTTGAAATTCCGACTTTTTATATAAAAATGTCAATTACTGAAAGCGGCGGAGGGTCACATTTTGCCCAAACCCCCCCTGCAGTTTTCAAAATTTCCCAAACATCCCAAACCGAATACCTGAGCCATATTTTGGAGCCAAATTCTGGCTCTCTGCACTTATTCGCAATTTGAAATTCCGACTTTTTATATCGAAAATATGCCAATTACTGAAAGCGGCGATGGGTCACATTTTGCCCAAACCCTCCTGCAGTTTTCAAAATATCCCAAACATCCCAAATTCGATACTTGAGCCATATTTTCGACCCAAATTCTAGCTCTTTGCACCTATTCGCAGTTTGAAATTCCGACTTTTTATATCAAAAATATGCCAATTACTGAAAGCAGCGGTGAGTCACATTTTGCCCAAACCCCCCTGCAGTTTTCAAAATATCAAAGACATCCCAAATCCGATACCTGAGCCATAATTTGGAGCCAAATTCTGGCTCTCTGCACGTATTCGCAGTTTGAAATTCCGACTTTTTATATCGAAAATATGCCAATTACTGAAAGCGGCGGTGGGTCACACTTTGCCCAAACCCCCCTCCCCCCCCTGCAGTTTTCAAAATATCCCAAACATCCCAAATCCGATACCTGAGCCATATTTTGGAGCCAAATTCAGGCTCTCTGCACGTATTCGCAGTTTGAAATTCTGACTTTTTATATCGAAAATATGCCAATTATTGAAAGCGGCGGTGGGTCACATTTTGCCCAAACCCCGCTGCAGTTTTCAAAATATCCCAAACATCCCAAATTCGATACCTGGGCCATATTTTCGACCCAAATTCTTGCTCTCTGCACGTATTCGCAGTTTGAAATTAAGACTTTTTATACCAAAAATATGCCAATTACTGAAAGCAGCGGTGGGTCACATTTTGCCCAAACCCCCCTGCAGTTTTCAAAATATCCCAAACATCCCAAATTCGATACTTGAGCCATATTTTCGACCCAAATTCTGGCTCTCTGCACCTATTCGCAGTTTGAAATTCCGACTTTTTATACCAAAAATATGCCAATTACTGAAAGCGGCGGTGGGTCACATTTCGCCCAAACCCCCTTGCAGTTTTCAAAATATCCCAAACATCCCAAATTCGATACTTGAGCCATATTTTGGAGCCAAATTTGGCTCTCTGCACGTATTCGCAGTTTGAAATTCCGACTTTTTATACCAAAAATATGCCAATTACTGAAAGCGGCAGTGGGTCACATTTTGCCCAAACCCCCTGCAGTTTTCAAAATATCCCAAACATCCCAAATCAAATACCTGAGCCATATTTTGGAGCCAAATTCTGGCTCTTTGCACTTATTCGCAGTTTGAAATTCCGACTCTTTACATCGAAAATATGCCAATTACTGAAAGTGGCGGTGGGTCACATTTTGCTCAAACCCTCCTGCAGTTTTCAAAATATCCCAAACATCCCAAATTCGATACCTGGGCCATATTTTCGACCCAAATTCTGGCTTCTCCACCTATTCGCAGTTTGAAATTCCGACTTTTTATACAAATATATGCCAATTACTGAAATCGGCGGGGGGTCACATTTTGCCCAAACCCCCCTGCAGTTTTCAAAATATCCCAAACATCCCAAATTCGATACCTGGGCCATATTTTCGACCCAAATTCTGGCTCTCTGCACCTATTCGCAGTTTGAAATTCCGACTTTTTATACCAAAAATATGCCAATTACTGAAAGCGGCGGTGGGTCACATTTTGCCCAAACCCCCCTGCAGTTTTCAAAATATCCCAAACATCCCAAATCCAATACCTGAGCCATATTTTGGAGCAAATTCAGGCTCTCTGCACGTATTCGCAGTTTGAAATTCCGACTTTTTATATAAAAAAATATGCCAATTACTGAGAGCGGTGGTGGGTCACATTTTGCCCAAACCCCCCTGCAGTTTTCAAAATATCAAAGACTTCCCAAATCCGATACCTGAGCCATAATTTGGAGCCAAATTCTGGCTCTCTGCACGTATTCGCAGTTTGAAATTCCGACTTTTTATATCGAAAATATGCCAATTACTGAAAGCGGCGGTGGGTCACACTTTGCCCAAACCCCCCTCCCCCCCCCCTGCAGTTTTCAAAATATCCCAAACATCCCAAATCCGATACCTGAGCCATATTTTGGAGCCAAATTCAGGCTCTCTGCACGTATTCGCAGTTTGAAATTCTGACTTTTTATATCGAAAATATGCCAATTATTGAAAGCGGCGGTGGGTCACATTTTGCCCAAACCCCGCTGCAGTTTTCAAAATATCCCAAACATCCCAAATTCGATACCTGGGCCATATTTTCGACCCAAATTCTTGCTCTCTGCACGTATTCGCAGTTTGAAATTAAGACTTTTTATATCGAAAATATGCCAATTACTGAAAGCGGCGGTGGGTCACACTTTGCCCAAACCCCAATCTCCCCCTGCAGTTTTCAAAATATCCCAAACATCCCAAATCCGATACTTGAGCCATATTTTGGAGCAAATTCAGGCTCTCTGCACGAATTCGCAGTTTGAAATTCCGACTTTTTATATAAAAAATGTCAATTACTGAAAGCGGCGGAGGGTCACATTTTGCCCAAACCCCCCTGCAGTTTTCAAAATTTCTCAAACATCCCAAACCGAATACCTGAGCCATATTTTGGAGCCAAATTCTGGCTCTCTGCACTTATTCGCAATTTGAAATTCCGACTTTTTATATCGAAAATATGCCAATTACTGAAAGCGGCGATGGGTCACATTTTGCCCAAACCCTCCTGCAGTTTTCAAAATATCCCAAACATCCCAAATTCGATACTTGAGCCATATTTTCGACCCAAATTCTAGCTCTTTGCACCTATTCGCAGTTTGAAATTCCGACTTTTTATATCAAAAATATGCCAATTACTGAAAGCAGCGGTGGGTCACATTTTGCCCAAACCCCCCTGCAGTTTTCAAAATATCAAAGACATCCCAAATCCGATACCTGAGCCATAATTTGGAGCCAAATTCTGGCTCTCTGCACGTATTCGCAGTTTGAAATTCCGACTTTTTATATCGAAAATATGCCAATTACTGAAAGCGGCGGTGGGTCACACTTTGCCCAAACCCCCTCCCCCCCCCCTGCAGTTTTCAAAATATCCCAAACATCCCAAATCCGATACCTGAGCCATATTTTGGAGCCAAATTCAGGCTCTCTGCACGTATTCGCAGTTTGAAATTCTGACTTTTTATATCGAAAATATGCCAATTATTGAAAGCGGCGGTGGGTCACATTTTGCCCAAACCCCGCTGCAGTTTTCAAAATATCCCAAACATCCCAAATTCGATACCTGGGCCATATTTTCGACCCAAATTCTTGCTCTCTGCACGTATTCGCAGTTTGAAATTAAGACTTTTTATATCGAAAATATGCCAATTACTGAAAGCGGCGGTGGGTCACACTTTGCCCAAACCCCAATCTCCCCCCTGCAGTTTTCAAAATATCCCAAACATCCCAAATCCGATACTTGAGCCATATTTTGGAGCAAATTCAGGCTCTCTGCACGAATTCGCAGTTTGAAATTCCGACTTTTTATATAAAAAATGTCAATTACTGAAAGCGGCGGAGGGTCACATTTTGCCCAAACCCCCCCTGCAGTTTTCAAAATTTCCCAAACATCCCAAACCGAATACCTGAGCCATATTTTGGAGCCAAATTCTGGCTCTCTGCACTTATTCGCAATTTGAAATTCCGACTTTTTATATCGAAAATATGCCAATTACTGAAAGCGGCGATGGGTCACATTTTGCCCAAACCCTCCTGCAGTTTTCAAAATATCCCAAACATCCCAAATTCGATACTTGAGCCATATTTTCGACCCAAATTCTAGCTCTTTGCACCTATTCGCAGTTTGAAATTCCGACTTTTTATATCAAAAATATGCCAATTACTGAAAGCAGCGTGGGTCACATTTTGCCCAAACCCCCCTGCAGTTTTCAAAATATCAAAGACATCCCAAATCCGATACCTGAGCCATAATTTGGAGCCAAATTCTGGCTCTCTGCACGTATTCGCAGTTTGAAATTCCGACTTTTTATATCGAAAATATGCCAATTACTGAAAGCGGCGGTGGGTCACACTTTGCCCAAACCCCCCTCCCTCCCCCTGCAGTTTTCAAAATATCCCAAACATCCCAAATCCGATACCTGAGCCATATTTTGGAGCCAAATTCAGGCTCTCTGCACGTATTCGCAGTTTGAAATTCTGACTTTTTATATCGAAAATATGCCAATTATTGAAAGCGGCGGTGGGTCACATTTTGCCCAAACCCCGCTGCAGTTTTCAAAATATCCCAAACATCCCAAATTCGATACCTGGGCCATATTTTCGACCCAAATTCTGGCTCTCTGCACGTATTCGCAGTTTGAAATTCCGACTTTTTATACCAAAAATATGCCAATTACTGAAAGCGGCGGTGGGTCACATTTTGCCCAAACCCCCCTGCAGTTTTCAAAATATCCCAAACATCCCAAATTCGATACTTGAGCCATATTTTCGACCCAAATTCTGGCTCTCTGCACCTATTCGCAGTTTGAAATTCCGACTTTTTATACCAAAAATATGCCAATTACTGAAAGCGGCGGTGGGTCACATTTCGCCCAAACCCCCTTGCAGTTTTCAAAATATCCCAAACATCCCAAATTCGATACTTGAGCCATATTTTGGAGCCAAATTCTGGCTCTCTGCACGTATTCGCAGTTTGAAATTCCGAATTTTTATACCAAAAATATGCCAATTACTGAAAGCGGCAGTGGGTCACATTTTGCCCAAACCCCCCTGCAGTTTTCAAAATATCCCAAACATCCCAAATCAAATACCTGAGCCATATTTTGGAGCCAAATTCTGGCTCTTTGCACTTATTCGCAGTTTGAAATTCCGACTCTTTACATCGAAAATATGCCAATTACTGAAAGTGGCGGTGGGTCACATTTTGCCCAAACCCCCCTGCAGTTTTCAAAATATCCCAAACATCCCAAATCCAATACCTGAGCCATATTTTGGAGCAAATTCAGGCTCTCTGCACGTATTCGCAGTTTGAAATTCCGACTTTTTATATAAAAAATATGCCAATTACTGAGAGCGGCTGTGGGTCACATTTTGCCCAAACCCCCCTGCAGTTTTCAAAATATCAAAGACTTCCCAAATCCGATACCTGAGCCATAATTTGGAGCCAAATTCTGGCTCTCTGCAAGTATTCGCAGTTTGAAATTCCGACTTTTTATATCGAAAATATGCCAATTACTGAAAGCGGCGGTGGGTCACACTTTGCCCAAACCACCCTCCCCCCCCTGCAGTTTTCAAAATATCCCAAACATCCCAAATCCGATACCTGAGCCATATTTTGGAGCCAAATTCAGGCTCTCTGCACGTATTCGCAGTTTGAAATTCTGACTTTTATATCGAAAATATGCCAATTATTGAAAGCGGCGGTGGGTCACATTTTGCCCAAACCCCGCTGCAGTTTTCAAAATATCCCAAACATCCCAAATTCGATACCTGGGCCATATTTTCGACCCAAATTCTGGCTCTCTGCACGTATTCGCAGTTTGAAATTAAGACTTTTTATATCGAAAATATGCCAATTACTGAAAGCGGCGGTGGGTCACACTTTGCCCAAACCCCAATCTCCCCCCTGCAGTTTTCAAAATATCCCAAACATCCCAAATCCGATACTTGAGCCATATTTTGGAGCAAATTCAGGCTCTCTGCACGAATTCGCAGTTTGAAATTCCGACTTTTTATATAAAAAATGTCAATTACTGAAAGCGGCGGTGGGTCACATTTTGCCCAAACCCCCCCTGCAGTTTTCAAAATATCCCAAACATCCCAAACCGAATACCTGAGCCATATTTTGGAGCCAAATTCTGGCTCTCTGCACTTATTCGCAATTTGAAATTCCGACTTTTTATATCGAAAATATGCCAATTACTGAAAGCGGCGATGGGTCACATTTTGCCCAAACCCTCCTGCAGTTTTCAAAATATCCCAAACATCCCAAATTCGATACTTGAGCCATATTTTCGACCCAAATTCTAGCTCTTTGCACCTATTCGCAGTTTGAAATTCCGACTTTTTATATCGAAAATATGCCAATTACTGAAAGCAGCGGTGGGTCACATTTTGCCCAAACCCCCCTGCAGTTTTCAAAATATCAAAGACATCCCAAATCCGATACCTGAGCCATAATTTGGAGCCAAATTCTGGCTCTCTGCACGTATTCGCAGTTTGAAATTCCGACTTTTTATATCGAAAATATGCCAATTACTGAAAGCGGCGGTGGGTCACACTTTGCCCAAACCCCCCTCCCCCCCCCCTGCAGTTTTCAAAATATCCCAAACATCCCAAATCCGATACCTGAGCCATATTTTGGAGCCAAATTCAGGCTCTCTGCACGTATTCGCAGTTTGAAATTCTGACTTTTTATATCGAAAATATGCCAATTATTGAAAGCGGCGGTGGGTCACATTTTGCCCAAACCCCGCTGCAGTTTTCAAAATATCCCAAACATCCCAAATTCGATACCTGGGCCATATTTTCGACCCAAATTCTGGCTCTCTGCACGTATTCGCAGTTTGAAATTCCGACTTTTTATACCAAAAATATGCCAATTACTGAAAGCGGCGGTGGGTCACATTTTGCCCAAACCCCCCTGCAGTTTTCAAAATATCCCAAACATCCCAAATTCGATACTTGAGCCATATTTTCGACCCAAATTCTGTCTCTCTGCACCTATTCGCAGTTTGAAATTCCGACTTTTTATACCAAAAATATGCCAATTACTGAAAGCGGCGGTGGGTCACATTTCGCCCAAACCCCCTTGCAGTTTTCAAAATATCCCAAACATCCCAAATTCGATACTTGAGCCATATTTTGGAGCCAAATTCTGGCTCTCTGCACGTATTCGCAGTTTGAAATTCCGACTTTTTATAAAAAATATGCCAATTACTGAAAGCGGCAGTGGGTCACATTTGCCCAAACCCCCCTGCAGTTTTCAAAATATCCCAAACATACTAAATCGATACCTGAGCCATATTTTGAGCCAAATTCTGGCTCTCTGCACGTATTCGCAGTTTGAAATTCCGACTTTTTATATAAAAATATGTCAATTACTGAAAGCGGCGGTGGGTCACATTTGCCCAAACCCCCTGCAGTTTTCAAAATATCCCAAACATCCAAATCGATACTGAGCCATATTTTGGAGCCAAATTCTGGCTCTCTGCACTTATTCGCATTTGAAATTCCGATTTTTTATATCGAAAATATGCCAATTACTGAAAGCGGCGGTGGGTCACATTTTGCCCAAACCCTCCTGCAGTTTTCAAAATATCCCAAACATCCCAAATCGATACTGAGCCATATTTTCGACCCAAATTCTAGCTCTTGCACTATTCGCAGTTTGAAATTCCGACTTTTTATACCAAAAATATGCCAATTACTGAAAGCGGCGGTGGGTCACATTTGCCCAAACCCCCTGCAGTTTTCAAAATATCCCAAACATCCCAAATCCGATACCTGACCCATATTTTGTAGCCAAATTCTGGCTCTCTGCACGTATTCGCAGTTTGAAATTCCGACTTTTTATATCGAAAATATGCCAATTACTGAAAGCGGCGGTGGGTCACATTTGTACAAACCCCTCTGCACTTTTCAAAATATCCCAAACATCCCAAATCGATACCTGAGCCATATTTTGAGCCAAATTCTGGCTCACTGCACGTATTCGCAGTTTGAAATTCCGATTTTATATAAAAAATATGCCAATTACTGAAAGCGGCGGTGGGTCACATTTTGCCCAAACCCCCCTGCAGTTTTCAAAATATCCCAAACATCCCAAATCGAATACCTGAGCCATATTTTGGAGCCAAATTCTGGCTCTTGCACGTATTCGCAGTTTGAAATTCCGACTTTTACATCGAAAATATGCCAATTACTGAAAGTGGCGGTGGGTCACATTTTGCCCAAACCCCCCTGCAGTTTTCAAAATATCCCAAACATCCCAAATTCGATACTGGGCCATATTTTCGACCCAAATTCTGGCTCTCTGCACTATTCGCAGTTTGAAATTCCGACTTTTTATACCAAAAATATGCCAATTACTGAAATCGGAGTGGGTCACATTTTGCCCAAACCCCCCTGCAGTTTTCAAAATATCCCAAACATCCAAATTCGATACTGAGCCATATTTTGAGCCAAATTCTGGCTCTCTGCACGTATTCGCAGTTTGAAATTCCGACTTTTTATAAAAAATATGCCAATTACTGAAAGCGGCAGTGGGTCACATTTTGCCCAAACCCCCCTGCAGTTTTCAAAATATCCCAAACATCCTAAATCGATACCTGAGCCATATTTTGAAGCCGAATTCTGGCTCTCTGCACGTATTCGCAGTTTGAAATTCCGACTTTTTATAAAAAATATGTCAATTACTGAAAGCGGCAGTGGGTCACATTTTGCCCAAACCCCCTGCAGTTTTCAAAATATCCCAAACATCCCAAATCGATACCTGAGCCATATTTTGGAGCCAAATTCTGGCTCTCTGCACTATTCGCATTTGAAATTCCGATTTTTTATATCGAAAATATGCCAATTACTGAAAGCGGCGGTGGGTCACATTTTGCCCAAACCCTCCTGCAGTTTTCAAAATATCCCAAACATCCCAAATTCGATACTGAGCCATATTTTCGACCCAAATTCTAGCTCTTTGCACCTATTCGCAGTTTGAAATTCCGACTTTTTATACCAAAAATATGCCAATTACTGAAAGCGGCGGTGGGTCACATTTGCCCAAACCCCCTGCAGTTTTCAAAATACCCAAACATCCCAAATGCAATACCTGACCCATATTTTGAGCCAAATTCTGGCTCTCTGCACGTATTCGCAGTTTGAAATTCCGATTTTATATCGAAAATATGCCAATTACTGAAAGCGCGGTGGGTCACATTTCGTACAAACCCCTCTGCACTTTTCAAAATATCCCAAACATCCCAAATCCGATACCTGAGCCATATTTTGGAGCCAAATTCTGGCTCACTGCACGTATTCGCAGTTTGAAATTCCAAAATTTATATAAAAAATATGCCAATTACTGAAAGCGGCGGTGGTCACATTTTGCCCAAACCCCCCTGCAGTTTTCAAAATATCCCAAACATCCCAAATTCGAATACCTGAGCCATATTTTGGAGCCAATTCTGGCTCTTGCACGTATTCGCAGTTTGAAATTCCGACTTTACATCGAAAATATGCCAATTACTGAAATGGCGGTGGTCACATTTTGCCCAAACCCCCCTGCAGTTTTCAAAATATCCCAAACATCCCAAATTCGATACCTGGCCATATTTTCGACCCAAATTCTGGCTCTCTGCACCTATTCGCAGTTTGAAATTCCGACTTTTTATACAAATATATGCCAATTACTGAAATCGGCGGTGGGTCACATTTTGCCCAAACCCCCCTGCAGTTTTCAAAATATCCCAAACATCCCAAATTCGATACCTGAGCCATATTTTCGACCCAAATTCTGGCTCTCTGCACCTATTCGCAGTTTGAAATTCCGAATTTTTATATCGAAAATATGCCAATTACTGAAAGCGGCGGTGGGTCACATTTGCCCAAACCCCCTGCAGTTTTCAAAATATCCCAAACATCCCAAATCCGATACCTGAGCCATATTTTGAGCCAAATTCTGCTCTCTGCACGTATTCGCTGTTTGAAATTCCGACTTTTATATCGAAAATATGCCAATTACTGAAAGCGGCGGTGGGTCACATTTCGCCCAAACCCCCCTGCAGTTTTCAAAATATCCCAAACATCCCAAATCCGATACTGAGCCATATTTTGAGCAAATTCTGCTCTCTGCACGTATTCGCAGTTTGAAATTAAGACTTTTATATCGAAAATATGCCAATTACTGAAAGCGGCGGTGGGTCACACTTTGCCCAAACCCAATCCCCCTGCAGTTTTCAAAATATCCCAAACATCCCAAATCCGATACTGAGCCATATTTTGGAGCAAATTCAGGCTCTCTGCACGTATTCGCAGTTGAAATTCCGACCTTTTATAAAAAATATGCCAATTACTGAAAGCGGCGGTGGGTCACATTTGCCCAAATCCCCCTGCAGTTTTCAAAATATCAAAACATCCCAAATCCGATACCTGAGCCATAGTTTGGAACCAAATTCTGGCTCTCTGCACGTATTCGCAGTGAAATTCCGCCTTTTTATATAAAAAATATGCCATTACTGAAAGCGGCGGTGGGTCACATTTTGCCCAAACCCCCTGCAGTTTTCAAAATATCCCAAACATCCAAATTCGATACCTGGCCATATTTTGGAGCCAAATTCAGGCTCTCTGCACGTATTCGCAGTTTGAAATTCCGACTTTTTATAAAAAATATGCCATTACTGAAAGCGGCGGTGGGTCACATTTTGCCAAACCCCCTGCAGTTTTCAAAATATCCCAAACATCCCAAATCGATACCTAAGCCATATTTTTACCCAAATTCTGGCTCTCTGCGCCTATTCGTAGTTTGAAATTCCGACTTTTTATACCAAAAATATGCCAATTACTGAAAGCGGCGGTGGGATCACATTTTGCCCAAACCCCCCTGCAGTTTTCAAAATATCCCAACATCCCAAATCCGATACCTAAGCCATATTTTGGAGCCAAATTCTGGCTCTCTGCACGTATTCGCAGTTTGAAATTCCGACTTTTTATATCGAAAATATGCATATTACTGAAAACAACGGTGGGTCACATTTTGCCCAAACCCACCTGCAGTTTTCAAAATATCCCAAACATCCCAAATTCGATACCTGGGCCATATTTTCGACCCAAATCTGGCTCTCTACACCTGTTCGCAGTTTGAAATTCCGACTTTTTATACCAAAAATATGCCAATTACTGAAAGCGGCGGTGGGTCACATTTTGCCCAAACCCCCCTGCAGTTTTCAAAATATCCCAAACATTCCAAATTCGATACTTGAGCCATATTTTCGACCCAAATTCTGGCTCTCTGCACCTATTCGCAGTTTGAAATTCCGACTTTTTATACCAAAAATATGCCAATTACTGAAAGCGGCGGTGGGTCACATTTTGCCCAAACCCCCCTGCAGTTTTCAAAATATCCCAAACATCCCAAATTCGATACCCGAGCCATATTTTGGACCCAAATTTTGGCTCTCTGCACCTATTCGCAGTTTGAAATTCCGACTTTTATATCGAAAATATGAGAATTACTGAATGCAGCGGTGGGTCACATTTTGCCCAAACCCCCCTGCAGTTTTCAAAATATCCCAAAAATCCCAAATCGAATACCTGAGCCATATTTTGGAGCCAAATTCTTGCTCTCTGCACGTATTCGCAGTTTGAAATTCCGACTTTTTATATCGAAAATATGCCAATTACTGAAAGCGGCGGTGGGTCACATTTTGCCCAAACCCCCCTGCAGTTTTCAAAATATCCCAAACATCCCAAATCGAATAACTGAGCAATATTTTGGAGCCAAATTCTAGCTCTCTGCACGTATTCGCAGTTTGAAATTCCGACTTTTTATATCGAAAATATGCCAATTACTGAAAGCAACGGTGGGTCACATTTTGCCCAAACCCACCTGCAGTTTTCAAAATATTCCAAACATCCCAAATTTGATACCTGGGCCATATTTTCGACCCAAATTCTGGCTCTCTGCACGTATTCGCAGTTTGAAATTCCGACTTTTTATATCGAAAATATGCCAATTACTGAAAGCGGCGGTGGGTCACACTTTGCCCAAACCCCCCTCCCCCCCCTGCAGTTTTCAAAATATCCCAAACATCCCAAATCCGATACCTGAGCCATATTTTGGAGCCAAATTCAGGCTCTCTGCACGTATTCGCAGTTTGAAATTCCGACTTTTTACATCGAAAATATGCCAATTATTGAAAGCGGCGGTGGGTCACATTTTGCCCAAACCCCCCTGCAGTTTTCAAAATATCCCAAACATCCCAAATTCGATACCTGGCCATATTTTCGACCCAAATTCTGGCTCTCTGCACCTATTCGCAGTTTGAAATTCCGACTTTTTATACCAAAAATATGCCAATTACTGAAAGCGGCGGTGGGTCACATTTCGCCCAAACCCCCCTGCAGTTTTCAAAATATCCCAAACATCCCAAATTCGATACTTGAGCCATATTTTGGAGCCAAATTCTGGCTCTCTGCACGTATTCGAGTTTGAAATTCCGACTTTTTATACCAAAAATATGCCAATTACTGAAAGCGGCAGTGGGTCACATTTTGCCCAAACCCCCCTGCAGTTTTCAAAATATCCCAAACATCCTAAATCCGATACCTGAGCCATATTTTGAAGCCAAATTCTGGCTCTCTGCACGTATTCGCAGTTTGAAATTCCGACTTTTTATATAAAAAATATGTCAATTACTGAAAGCGGCGGTGGGTCACATTTTGCCCAAACCCCCCAGCAGTTTTCAAAATATCCCAAACATCCCAAATCGTATACCTGAGCCATATTATGGAGCCAAATTCTGGCTCTCTGCACTTATTCGCAGTTTGAAATTCCGACTTTTTATATCGAAAATATGCCAATTACTGAAAGCGGCGGTGGGTCACATTTTGCCCAAACCCCCCTGCAGTTTTCAAAATATCCCAAACATCCCAAATCCAATACCTGAACCATATTTTGGAGCCAAATTCTGGCTCTCTGCACGTATTCGCAGTTTGAAATTCCGACTTTTTATATCGAAAATGTGCCAATTACTGAAAGCGGCGGTGGGTCACATTTTGCCCAAACCCCCTGCAGTTTTCAAAATATCCCAAACATCCCAAATCGATACCTGAGCCATATTTTGAGCCAAATTCTGGCTCTCTGCACGTATTCGCAGTTTGAAATTCCGACTTTTTATATCGAAAAATATGCCAATTACTGAAAGCGGCGGTGGGTCACATTTTGCCCAAACCCCCCTGCAGTTTTCAAAATATCCCAAACATCCCAAATCGATACCTGAGCCATATTTTGGAGCCAAATTCTGGCTCTCTGCACGTATTCGCAGTTTGAAATTCCGACTTTTATATCGAAAATATGCCAATTACTGAAAGCGGCGGTGGGTCACATTTTGCCCAAACCCCCCTGCAGTTTTCAAAATATCCCAAACATCCCAAATTCCATACCTGAGCCATATTTTGACCAAATTCTGGCTCTCTGCACGTATTCGCAGTTTGAAATTCCGACTTTTTATACGAAAATATGCCAATTACTGAAAGCGGCGGTGGGTCACATTTTGCCCAAACCCCCGCAGTTTTCAAAATATCCCAAACATCCCAAATCGATACCTGAGCCATATTTTGACCCAAATTCTGGCTCTCTGCACGTATTCGCAGTTTGAAATTCCGACTTTTTATATCAAAATATGCCAATTACTGAAAGCGGCGGTGGGTCACATTTTGCCCAAACCCCCCTGCAGTTTTCAAAATATCCCAAACATCCCAAATCCGATACCTGAGCCATATTTTGGAGCCAAATTCTGGCTCTCTGCACGTATTCGCAGTTTGAAATTCCGACTTTTTATATCGAAAATATGCCAATTACTGAAAGCGGCGGTGGGTCACATTTGCCCAAACCCCCCTGCAGTTTTCAAAATATCCCAAACATCCCAAATCCGATACCTGAGCCATATTTTGAGCCAAATTCTGGCTCTCTGCACGTATTCGCAGTTTGAAATTGACTTTTTATATCGAAAATATGCCAATTACTGAAAGCGGCGGTGGGTCACATTTGCCCAAACCCCCCTGCAGTTTTCAAAATATCCCAAACATCCCAAATCCGATACTGAGCCATATTTTGGAGCCAAATTCTGGCTCTCTGCACGTATTCGCAGTTTGAAATTCCGACTTTTTATAAAAATATGCCAATTACTGAAAGCGGCGGTGGGTCACATTTTGCCCAAACCCCCCTGCAGTTTTCAAAATATCCCAAACATCCCAAATCGATACCTGAGCCATATTTTGGAGCCAAATTCTGGCTCTCTGCACGTATTCGCAGTTTGAAATTCCGACTTTTTATATCGAAAATATGCCAATTACTGAAAGCGGCGGTGGGTCACATTTGCCCAAACCCCCCTGCAGTTTTCAAAATATCCCAAACATCCCAAATCGATACCTGAGCCATATTTTGGAGCCAAATTCTGGCTCTCTGCACGTATTCGCAGTTTGAAATTCCGACTTTTTATCAAAATATGCCAATTACTGAAAGCGGCGGTGGGTCACATTTTGCCCAAACCCCCTGCAGTTTTCAAAATATCCCAACATCCCAAATTATACCTGAGCCATATTTTGACCCAAATTCTGGCTCTCTGCACCTATTCGCAGTTTGAAATTCCGACTTTTTATACCAAAATATGCCAATTACTGAAAGCGCGGTGGGTCACATTTTGCCCAAACCCCCCTGCAGTTTTCAAAATATCCCAACATCCCAAATCCGATACCTGCCATATTTTGGAGCCAAATTCTGGCTCTCTGCACGTATTCGCAGTTTGAAATTCCGACTTTTTATATCGAAAATATGCCAATTACTGAAAGCGGCGGTGGGTCACATTTTGCCCAAACCCCCCTGCAGTTTTCAAAATATCCCAAACATCCCAAATCCGATACCTAGCCATATTTTGAGCCAAATTCTGGCTCTCTGCACGTATTCGCAGTTTGAAATTCCGACTTTTTATATCGAAAATATGCCAATTACTGAAAGCGGCGGTGGGTCACATTTTGCCCAAACCCCCCTGCAGTTTTCAAAATATCCCAAACATCCCAAATTCGATACCTGAGCCATATTTTGGACCAAATTCTGGCTCTCTGCACGTATTCGCAGTTTGAAATTCCGACTTTTTATACCAAAAATATGCCAATTACTGAAAGCGGCGGTGGGTCACATTTTGCCCAAACCCCCCTGCAGTTTTCAAAATATCCCAAACATCCCAAATTCGATACCTGAGCCATATTTTCGACCCAAATTCTGGCTCTCTGCACCTATTCGCAGTTTGAAATTCCGACTTTTTATACGAAAATATGCCAATTACTGAAAGCGGCGGTGGGTCACATTTTGCCCAAACCCCCCTGCAGTTTTCAAAATATCCCAAACATCCCAAATTCGATACCTGAGCCATATTTTGGACCAAATTCTGGCTCTCTGCACGTATTCGCAGTTTGAAATTCCGACTTTTTATATCGAAAATATGCCAATTACTGAAAGCGGCGGTGGGTCACATTTTGCCCAAACCCCCCTGCAGTTTTCAAAATATCCCAAACATCCCAAATCGAATACCTGAGCCATATTTTGGAGCCAAATTCTGGCTCTCTGCACGTATTCGCAGTTTGAAATTCCGACTTTTTATATCGAAAATATGCCAATTACTGAAAGCGGCGGTGGGTCACATTTTGCCCAAACCCCCCTGCAGTTTTCAAAATATCCCAAACATCCCAAATCGATACCTGAGCCATATTTTGGAGCCAAATTCTGGCTCTCTGCACGTATTCGCAGTTTGAAATTCCGACTTTTTTATCGAAAATATGCCAATTACTGAAAGCGGCGGTGGGTCACATTTTGCCCAAACCCCCTGCAGTTTTCAAAATATCCCAAACATCCCAAATCCGATACCTGAGCCATATTTTGGAGCCAAATTCTGGCTCTCTGCACGTATTCGCAGTTTGAAATTCCGACTTTTTATATCGAAAATATGCCAATTACTGAAAGCGGCGGTGGGTCACATTTTGCCCAAACCCCCTGCAGTTTTCAAAATATCCCAAACATCCCAAATTCGATACCTGAGCCATATTTTGACCAAATTCTGGCTCTCTGCACGTATTCGCAGTTTGAAATTCCGACTTTTTATATCGAAAATATGCCAATTACTGAAAGCGGGGTGGGTCACATTTGCCCAAACCCCCCTGCAGTTTTCAAAATATCCCAAACATCCCAAATCCGATACCTGAGCCATATTTTGAGCCAAATTCTGGCTCTCTGCACGTATTCGCAGTTTGAAATTCCGACTTTTTATATCGAAAATATGCCAATTACTGAAAGCGGCGGTGGGTCACATTTTGCCCAAACCCCCCTGCAGTTTTCAAAATATCCCAAACATCCCAAAATCCGATACCTGAGCCATATTTTGGAGCCAAATTCTGGCTCTCTGCACGTATTCGCAGTTTGAAATTCCGACTTTTTATATAAAAATATGCCAATTACTGAAAGCGGCGGTGGGTCACATTTTGCCCAAACCCCCCTGCAGTTTTCAAAATATCCCAAACATCCCAAATCGATACCTGAGCCATATTTTGGAGCCAAATTCTGGCTCTCTGCACGTATTCGCAGTTTGAAATTCCGACTTTTTATATCGAAAATATGCCAATTACTGAAAGCGGCGGTGGGTCACATTTTGCCCAAACCCCCCTGCAGTTTTCAAAATATCCCAAACATCCCAAATCCGATACCTGAGCCACCATATTTTGGAGCCAAATTCTGGCTCTCTGCACGTATTCGCAGTTTGAAATTCCGACTTTTTATATAAAATATGCCAATTACTGAAAGCGGCGGTGGGTCACATTTTGCCCAAACCCCCTGCAGTTTTCAAAATATCCCAAACATCCCAAATCGATACCTGAGCCATATTTTGACCCAAATTCTGGCTCTCTGCACGTATTCGCAGTTTGAAATTCCGACTTTTTATATCGAAAAATATGCCAATTACTGAAAGCGCGGTGGGTCACATTTTGCCCAAACCCCCTGCAGTTTTCAAAATATCCCAAACATCCCAAATCCGATACCTAGCCATATTTTGGAGCCAAATTCTGGCTCTCTGCACGTATTCGCAGTTTGAAATTCCGACTTTTTATATCGAAAATATGCCAATTACTGAAAGCGGCGGTGGGTCACATTTTGCCCAAACCCCCCTGCAGTTTTCAAAATATCCCAAACATCCCAAATCCGATACCTAGCCATATTTTGGAGCCAAATTCTGGCTCTCTGCACGTATTCGCAGTTTGAAATTCCGACTTTTTATATCGAAAATATGCCAATTACTGAAAGCGGCGGTGGGTCACATTTTGCCCAAACCCCCCTGCAGTTTTCAAAATATCCCAAACATCCCAAATCGATACCTGAGCCATATTTTGGAGCCAAATTCTGGCTCTCTGCACGTTTCGCAGTTTGAAATTCCGACTTTTTATACCAAAATATGCCAATTACTGAAAGCGGCGGTGGGTCACATTTTGCCCAAACCCCCCTGCAGTTTTCAAAATATCCCAAACATCCCAAATTCGATACTGAGCCATATTTTGACCAAATTCTGGCTCTCTGCACGTATTCGCAGTTTGAAATTCCGACTTTTTATACCGAAAATATGCCAATTACTGAAAGCGGCGGTGGGTCACATTTTGCCCAAACCCCCCTGCAGTTTTCAAAATATCCCAAACATCCCAAATTCGATACCTGAGCCATATTTTGGAGCCAAATTCTGGCTCTCTGCACGTATTCGCAGTTTGAAATTCCGACTTTTTATATCGAAAATATGCCAATTACTGAAAGCGGCGGTGGGTCACATTTTGCCCAAACCCCCCTGCAGTTTTCAAAATATCCCAAACATCCCAAATTCGATACCTGAGCCATATTTTGGAGCCAAATTCTGGCTCTCTGCACGTATTCGCAGTTTGAAATTCCGACTTTTTATATCGAAAATATGCCAATTACTGAAAGCGGCGGTGGGTCACATTTTGCCCAAACCCCCCCTGCAGTTTTCAAAATATCCCAAACATCCCAAATTCGATACCTGAGCCATATTTTGGAGCCAAATTCTGGCTCTCTGCACGTATTCGCAGTTTGAAATTCCGACTTTTTATATCGAAAATATGCCAATTACTGAAAGCCGGTGGGTCACATTTTGCCCAAACCCCCTGCAGTTTTCAAAATATCCCAAACATCCCAAATCCGATACCTGAGCCATATTTTGGAGCCAAATTCTGGCTCTCTGCACGTATTCGCAGTTTGAAATTCCGACTTTTTATATCGAAAATATGCCAATTACTGAAAGCGGGGTGGGTCACATTTTGCCCAAACCCCCTGCAGTTTTCAAAATATCCCAAACATCCCAAATTCGATACCTGAGCCATATTTTGACCAAATTCTGGCTCTCTGCACGTATTCGCAGTTTGAAATTCCGACTTTTTATATCGAAAATATGCCAATTACTGAAAGCGGCGGTGGGTCACATTTTGCCCAAACCCCCCTGCAGTTTTCAAAATATCCCAAACATCCCAAATCCGATACCTGAGCCATATTTTGAGCCAAATTCTGGCTCTCTGCACGTATTCGCAGTTTGAAATTCCGACTTTTTATATCGAAAATATGCCAATTACTGAAAGCGGCGGTGGGTCACATTTTGCCCAAACCCCCCTGCAGTTTTCAAAATATCCCAAACATCCCAATCCTCCGATACTGAGCCATATTTTGGAGCCAAATTCTGGCTCTCTGCACGTATTCGCAGTTTGAAATTCCGACTTTTTATAAAATATGCCAATTACTGAAAGCGGCGGTGGGTCACATTTTGCCCAAACCCCCCTGCAGTTTTCAAAATATCCCAAACATCCCAAATCCGATACCTGAGCCATATTTTGGAGCCAAATTCTGGCTCTCTGCACGTATTCGCAGTTTGAAATTCCGACTTTTTATATCGAAAATATGCCAATTACTGAAAGCGGCGGTGGGTCACATTTGCCCAAACCCCCTTGCAGTTTTCAAAATATCCCAAACATCCCAAATCCGATACCTGAGCCATATTTTGGAGCCAAATTCAGGCTCTCTGCACGTATTCGCAGTTTGAAATTCCGACTTTTTATATCGAAAATATGCCAATTACTGAAAGCGGCGGTGGGTCACATTTTGCCCAAACCCCCTGCAGTTTTCAAAATATCCCAAACATCCCAAATTCGATACCTGAGCCATATTTTGGAGCCAAATTCTGGCTCTCTGCACGTATTCGCAGTTTGAAATTCCGACTTTTTATACAAAAATATGCCAATTACTGAAAGCGGCGGTGGGTCACATTTTGCCCAAACCCCCTGCAGTTTTCAAAATATCCCAAACATCCCAAATCGATACCTAGCCATATTTTGGAGCCAAATTCTGGCTCTCTGCACGTATTCGCAGTTTGAAATTCCGACTTTTTATATCGAAAATATGCCAATTACTGAAAGCGGCGGTGGGTCACATTTTGCCCAAACCCCCCTGCAGTTTTCAAAATATCCCAAACATCCCAAATCCGATACCTAGCCATATTTTGGAGCCAAATTCTGGCTCTCTGCACGTATTCGCAGTTTGAAATTCCGACTTTTTATATCGAAAATATGCCAATTACTGAAAGCGGCGGTGGGTCACATTTTGCCCAAACCCCCTGCAGTTTTCAAAATATCCCAAACATCCCAAATTCCGATACCTGGCCATATTTTGGACCAAATTCTGGCTCTCTGCACGTATTCGCAGTTTGAAATTCCGACTTTTTATACCAAAATATGCCAATTACTGAAAGCGGCGGTGGGTCACATTTTGCCCAAACCCCCCTGCAGTTTTCAAAATATCCCAAACATCCAAATTCGATACCTGAGCCATATTTTGACCCAAATTCTGGCTCTCTGCACGTATTCGCAGTTTGAAATTCCGACTTTTTATACCAAAATATGCCAATTACTGAAAGCGGCGGTGGGTCACATTTTGCCCAAACCCCCTGCAGTTTTCAAAATATCCCAAACATCCCAAATTCGATACCTGAGCCATATTTTGGACCCAAATTCTGGCTCTCTGCACCTATTCGCAGTTTGAAATTCCGACTTTTTATATCGAAAATATGCCAATTACTGAAAGCGGCGGTGGGTCACATTTTGCCCAAACCCCCTGCAGTTTTCAAAATATCCCAAAATCCCAAATCGAATACCTGAGCCATATTTTGGAGCCAAATTCTGGCTCTCTGCACGTATTCGCAGTTTGAAATTCCGACTTTTTATATCGAAAATATGCCAATTACTGAAAGCGGCGGTGGGTCACATTTTGCCCAAACCCCCCTGCAGTTTTCAAAATATCCCAAACATCCCAAATCGAATACCTGAGCATATTTTGGAGCCAAATTCTGGCTCTCTGCACGTATTCGCAGTTTGAAATTCCGACTTTTATATCGAAAATATGCCAATTACTGAAAGCAACGGTGGGTCACATTTTGCCCAAACCCCCCTGCAGTTTTCAAAATATCCCAAACATCCCAAATCGTACCTGAGCCATATTTTGGAGCCAAATTCTGGCTCTCTGCACGTATTCGCAGTTTGAAATTCCGACTTTTTATATCGAAAATATGCCAATTACTGAAAGCGGCGTGGGTCACATTTTGCCCAAACCCACCTGCAGTTTTCAAAATATCCCAAACATCCCAAATCGATACCTGGCCATATTTTGACCAAATTCTGGCTCTCTGCACGTATTCGCAGTTTGAAATTCCGACTTTTTATATCGAAAATATGCCAATTACTGAAAGCGGGGTGGGTCACATTTTGCCCAAACCCCCTGCAGTTTTCAAAATATCCCAAACATCCCAAATCCGATACCTGAGCCATATTTTGAGCCAAATTCTGGCTCTCTGCACGTATTCGCAGTTTGAAATTCCGACTTTTTATATCGAAAATATGCCAATTACTGAAAGCGGCGGTGGGTCACATTTGCCCAAACCCCCCTGCAGTTTTCAAAATATCCCAAACATCCCAAATCCGATACTGAGCCATATTTTGGAGCCAAATTCTGGCTCTCTGCACGTATTCGCAGTTTGAAATTCCGACTTTTTATATAAAAATATGCCAATTACTGAAAGCGGCGGTGGGTCACATTTTGCCCAAACCCCCCTGCAGTTTTCAAAATATCCCAAACATCCCAAATCCGATACCTGAGCCATATTTTGGAGCCAAATTCTGGCTCTCTGCACGTATTCGCAGTTTGAAATTCCGACTTTTTATATCGAAAATATGCCAATTACTGAAAGCGGCGGTGGGTCACATTTGCCCAAACCCCCCTGCAGTTTTCAAAATATCCCAAACATCCCAAATCCGATACCTGAGCCATATTTTGGAGCCAAATTCAGGCTCTCTGCACGTATTCGCAGTTTGAAATTCCGACTTTTTATATAAAAAATATGCCAATTACTGAAAGCGGCGGTGGGTCACATTTTGCCCAAACCCCCCTGCAGTTTTCAAAATATCAAAGACATCCCAAATCCGATACCTGAGCCATATTTTGGAGCCAAATTCTGGCTCTCTGCACGTATTCGCAGTTTGAAATTCCGACTTTTTATATCGAAAATATGCCAATTACTGAAAGCGGCGGTGGGTCACATTTGCCCAAACCCCCCTTGCAGTTTTCAAAATATCCCAAACATCCCAAATCCGATACCTGAGCCATATTTTGGAGCCAAATTCTGGCTCTCTGCACGTATTCGCAGTTTGAAATTCCGACTTTTTATATAAAAATATGCCAATTACTGAAAGCGGCGGTGGGTCACATTTTGCCCAAACCCCCTGCAGTTTTCAAAATATCCCAAACATCCCAAATCGATACCTGGGCCATATTTTGACCCAAATTCTGGCTCTCTGCGTATTCGCAGTTTGAAATTCCGACTTTTTATACGAAAATATGCCAATTACTGAAAGCGCGGTGGGTCACATTTTGCGCAAACCCCCTGCAGTTTTCAAAATATCCCAACATCCCAAATCCGATACCTAAGCCATATTTTGGAGCCAAATTCTGGCTCTCTGCACGTATTCGCAGTTTGAAATTCCGACTTTTTATATCGAAAATATGCCAATTACTGAAAGCGGCGGTGGGTCACATTTTGCCCAAACCCCCCTGCAGTTTTCAAAATATCCCAAACATCCCAAATCCGATACCTAGCCATATTTTGGAGCCAAATTCTGGCTCTCTGCACGTATTCGCAGTTTGAAATTCCGAATTTTTATATCGAAAATATGCCAATTACTGAAAGCGGCGGTGGGTCACATTTTGCCCAAACCCCCCTGCAGTTTTCAAAATATCCCAAACATCCCAAATTCGATACCTGGGCCATATTTTCGACCCAAATTCTGGCTCTCTGCACCTGTTCGCAGTTTGAAATTCCGACTTTTTATACCAAAATATGCCAATTACTGAAAGCGGCGGTGGGTCACATTTTGCCCAAACCCCCCTGCAGTTTTCAAAATATCCCAAACATCCAAATTCGATACTTGAGCCATATTTTCGACCCAAATTCTGGCTCTCTGCACCTATTCGCAGTTTGAAATTCCGACTTTTTATACGAAAAAATATGCCAATTACTGAAAGCGGCGGTGGGTCACATTTTGCCCAAACCCCCCTGCAGTTTTCAAAATATCCCAAACATCCCAAATCGATACCTGAGCCATATTTTGGACCAAATTCTTGGCTCTCTGCACGTATTCGCAGTTTGAAATTCCGACTTTTTATATCGAAAATATGAATTACTGAAAGCGGCGGTGGGTCACATTTTGCCCAAACCCCCCTGCAGTTTTCAAAATATCCCAAAATCCCAATCGAATACCTGAGCCATATTTTGGAGCCAAATTCTTGCTCTCTGCACGTATTCGCAGTTTGAAATTCCGACTTTTTATATCGAAAATATGCCAATTACTGAAAGCGGCGGTGGGTCACATTTTGCCCAAACCCCCCTGCAGTTTTCAAAATATCCCAAACATCCCAAATCGAATACCTGAGCATATTTTGGAGCCAAATTCTGGCTCTCTGCACGTATTCGCAGTTTGAAATTCCGACTTTTTATATCGAAAATATGCCAATTACTGAAAGCAACGGTGGGTCACATTTTGCCCAAACCCCCCTGCAGTTTTCAAAATATCCCAAACATCCCAAATCGTACCTGAGCCATATTTTGGAGCCAAATTCTGGCTCTCTGCACGTATTCGCAGTTTGAAATTCCGACTTTTTATATCGAAAATATGCCAATTACTGAAAGCGGCGGTGGGTCACATTTTGCCCAAACCCCCTGCAGTTTTCAAAATATCCCAAACATCCCAAATTCGATACCTGAGCCATATTTTGACCCAAATTCTGGCTCTCTGCACGTATTCGCAGTTTGAAATTCCGACTTTTTATATCGAAAATATGCCAATTACTGAAAGCGGGGGTGGGTCACATTTCGCCCAAACCCCCCTGCAGTTTTCAAAATATCCCAAACATCCCAAATCGATACCTGAGCCATATTTTGAGCCAAATTCTGGCTCTCTGCAAGTATTCGCAGTTTGAAATTCCGACTTTTTATATCGAAAATATGCCAATTACTGAAAGCGGCGGTGGGTCACATTTGCCCAAACCCCCCTGCAGTTTTCAAAATATCCCAAACATCCAATCCCAAATCCGATACTGAGCCATATTTTGGAGCAAATTCAGGCTCTCTGCACGTATTCGCAGTTTGAAATTCCGACTTTTTATATAAAATATGCCAATTACTGAAAGCGGCGGTGGGTCACATTTTGCCCAAACCCCCCTGCAGTTTTCAAAATATCCCAAAACATCCCAAATCCGATACCTGAGCCATATTTTGGAGCCAAATTCTGGCTCTCTGCACGTATTCGCAGTTTGAAATTCCGACTTTTTATATCGAAAATATGCCAATTACTGAAAGCGGCGGTGGGTCACATTTGCCCAAACCCCCCTCCCCCCCCCTGCAGTTTTCAAAATATCCCAAACATCCCAAATCCGATACCTGAGCCATATTTTGGAGCCAAATTCAGGCTCTCTGCACGTATTCGCAGTTTGAAATTCCGACTTTTTATATAAAAATATGCCAATTACTGAAAGCGGCGGTGGGTCACATTTTGCCCAAACCCCCCTGCAGTTTTCAAAATATCCCAAACATCCCAAATTCGATACCTGGGCCATATTTTTGACCCAAATTCTGGCTCTCTGCACGTATTCGCAGTTTGAAATTCCGACTTTTTATACCAAAAATATGCCAATTACTGAAAGCGGTGGGTCACATTTTGCGCAAACCCCCTGCAGTTTTCAAAATATCCCAACATCCCAAATCCGATACCTAAGCCATATTTTGGAGCCAAATTCTGGCTCTCTGCACGTATTCGCAGTTTGAAATTCCGACTTTTTATATCGAAAATATGCCAATTACTGAAAGCGGCGGTGGGTCACATTTTGCCCAAACCCCCCAGTTTTCAAAATATCCCAAACATCCCAAATCCGATACCTAGCCATATTTTGGAGCCAAATTCTGGCTCTCTGCACGTATTCGCAGTTTGAAATTCCGATTTTTATATCGAAAATATGCCAATTACTGAAAGCGGCGGTGGGTCACATTTTGCCCAAACCCCCCTGCAGTTTTCAAAATATCCCAAACATCCCAAATTCGATACCTGGCCATATTTTCGACCCAAATTCTGGCTCTCTGCACCTGTTCGCAGTTTGAAATTCCGACTTTTTATACCAAAAATGCCAATTACTGAAAGCGGCGGTGGGTCACATTTTGCCCAAACCCCCCTGCAGTTTTCAAAATATCCCAAACATCCAAATTCGATACTGAGCCATATTTTCGACCCAAATTCTGGCTCTCTGCACCTATTCGCAGTTTGAAATTCCGACTTTTTATAAAAAAATATGCCAATTACTGAAAGCGGCGGTGGGTCACATTTTGCCCAAACCCCCCTGCAGTTTTCAAAATATCCCAAACATCCCAAATTCGATACCTGAGCCATATTTTGGACCAAATTTTGGCTCTCTGCACGTATTCGCAGTTTGAAATTCCGACTTTTTATATCGAAAATATGAATTACTGAATGCAGCGGTGGGTCACATTTTGCCCAAACCCCCCTGCAGTTTTCAAAATATCCCAAACATCCCTAATCGAATACCTGAGCCATATTTTGGAGCCAAATTCTGGCTCTCTGCACGTATTCGCAGTTTGAAATTCCGACTTTTTATATCGAAAATATGCCAATTACTGAAAGCGGCGGTGGGTCACATTTTGCCCAAACCCCCCTGCAGTTTTCAAAATATCCCAAACATCCCAAATCGATACCTGAGCATATTTTGGAGCCAAATTCTGGCTCTCTGCACGTATTCGCAGTTTGAAATTCCGACTTTTTATATCGAAAATATGCCAATTACTGAAAGCCGGGGGTCACATTTTGCCCAAACCCCCCTGCAGTTTTCAAAATATCCCAAACATCCCAAATCCGTACCTGAGCCATATTTTGGAGCCAAATTCTGGCTCTCTGCACGTATTCGCAGTTTGAAATTCCGACTTTTTATATCGAAAATATGCCAATTACTGAAAGCGGCGCTGGGTCACATTTTGCCCAAACCCCCTGCAGTTTTCAAAATATCCCAAACATCCCAAATCGATACCTGAGCCATATTTTCGACCCAAATTCTGGCTCTCTGCACGTATTCGCAGTTTGAAGTTCCGACTTTTTATATCGAAAATATGCCAATTACTGAAAGCGGGGTGGGTCACATTTGCCCAAACCCCCCTGCAGTTTTCAAAATATCCCAAACATCCCAAAATCCGATACCTGAGCCATATTTTGAAGCCAAATTCTGGCTCTCTGCACGTATTCGCAGTTTGAAATTCCGACTTTTTATATCGAAAATATGCCAATTACTGAAAGCGGCGGTGGGTCACATTTGCCCAAACCCCAATCCCCCCTGCAGTTTTCAAAATATCCCAAACATCCCAATCCCAAATCCGATACTTGAGCCATATTTTGGAGCAAATTCAGGCTCTCTGCACGTATTCGCAGTTTGAAGTTCCGACTTTTTATATAAAAAATATGCCAATTACTGAAAGCGGCGGTGGGTCACATTTTGCCCAAACCCCCCTGCAGTTTTCAAAATATCAAACATCCCAAATCCGATACCTGAGCCATAATTAGGAGCCAAATTCTGGCTCTCTGCACGTATTCGCAGTTTGAAATTCCGACTTTTTATATCGAAAATATGCCAATTACTGAAAGCGGCGGTGGGTCACACTTTGCCCAAACCCCCCTCCCCCCCCCTGCAGTTTTCAAAATATCCCAAACATCCCAAATCCGATACCTGAGCCATATTTTGGAGCCAAATTCAGGCTCTCTGCACGTATTCGCAGTTTGAAATTCCGACTTTTATATAAAAATATGCCATTTACTGAAAGCGGCGGGGGTCACATTTTGCCCAAACCCCCCTGCAGTTTTCAAAATATCCCAAACATCCCAAATTCGATACCTGGGCCATATTTTTGACCCAAATTCTGGCTCTCTGCGCCTATTCGCAGTTTGAAATTCCGACTTTTTATACCAAAAATATGCCAATTACTGAAAGCAGCGGTGGGTCACATTTTGCGCAAACCCCGCTGCAGTTTTCAAAATATCCCAGACATCCCAAATCCGATACCTAAGCCATATTTTGGAGCCAAATTCTGGCTCTCTGCACGTATTCGCAGTTTGAAATTCCGACTTTTTATATCGAAAATATGCCAATTACTGAAAGCGGCGGTGGGTCACATTTTGCCAAACCCCCTGCAGTTTTCAAAATATCCCAAACATCCCAAATCCGATACCTAGCCATATTTTGGAGCCAAATTCTGGCTCTCTGCACGTATTCGCAGTTTGAAATTCCGAATTTTTATATCGAAAATATGCCAATTACTGAAAGCGGCGGTGGGTCACATTTTGCCCAAACCCCCTGCAGTTTTCAAAATATCCCAAACATCCCAAATTCGATACCTGGGCCATATTTTCGACCCAAATTCTGGCTCTCTGCACCTGTTCGCAGTTTGAAATTCCGAATTTTTTATACCAAAAATATGCCAATTACTGAAAGCGGCGGTGGGTTACATTTTGCCCAAACCCCCCTGCAGTTTTCAAAATATCCCAAACATCCCAAATTCGATACTTGAGCCATATTTTCGACCCAAATTCTGGCTCTCTGCACCTATTCGCAGTTTGAAATTCCGACTTTTTATACCAAAAATATGCCAATTACTGAAAGCGGCGGTGGGTCACATTTTGCCCAAACCCCCCTGCAGTTTTCAAAATATCCCAAACATCCCAAATTCGATACCTGAGCCATATTTTGGACCCAAATTTTGGCTCTCTGCACCTATTCGCAGTTTGAAATTCCGACTTTTATATCGAAAATATGAGAATTACTGAAGCGGTGGGTCACATTTTGCCCAAACCCCCCTGCAGTTTTCAAAATATCCCAAAATCCCTAATCGAATACCTGAGCCATATTTTGGAGCCAAATTCTTGCTCTCTGCACGTATTCGCAGTTTGAAATTCCGACTTTTTATATCGAAAATATGCCAATTACTGAAAGCGGCGGTGGGTCACATTTTGCCCAAACCCCCCTGCAGTTTTCAAAATATCCCAAACATCCCAAATCGAATACCTGAGCCATATTTTGGAGCCAAATTCTGGCTCTCTGCACGTATTCGCAGTTTGAAATTCCGACTTTTTATATCGAAAATATGCCAATTAATGAAAGCGGCGGTGGGTCACATTTTGCCCAAACCCCCTGCAGTTTTCAAAATATCCCAAACATCCCAAATCCGTACCTGAGCCATATTTTGGAGCCAAATTCTGGCTCTCTGCACGTATTCGCAGTTTGAAATTCCGACTTTTTATATCGAAAATATGCCAATTACTGAAAGCGGCTGGGTCACATTTTGCCCAAACCCACCTGCAGTTTTCAAAATATCCCAAACATCCCAAATTCGATACCTGGGCCATATTTTCGACCCAAATTCTGGCTCTCTGCACGTATTCGCAGTTTGAAGTTCCGACTTTTTATATCGAAAATATGCCAATTACTGAAAGCGGGGGTGGGTCACATTTCGCCCAAACCCCCTGCAGTTTTCAAAATATCCCAAACATCCCAAATCCGATACCTGAGCCATATTTTGAGCCAAATTCTGGCTCTCTGCAAGTATTCGCAGTTTGAAATTCCGACTTTTTATATCGAAAAATATGCCAATTACTGAAAGCGGCGGTGGGTCACATTTTGCCCAAACCCCCTGCAGTTTTCAAAATATCCCAAACATCCCAAATCGATACCTGAACCATATTTTGGAGCCAAATTCTGGCTCTCTGCACGTATTCGCAGTTTGAAATTCCGACTTTTTATATCGAAAATATGCCAAATACTGAAAGCGGCGGTGGGTCACATTTTGCCCAAACCCCCTGCAGTTTTCAAATATCCCAAACATCCAAATTCGATACCTGGGCCATATTTTTTACCCAAATTCTGGCTCTCTGCACGTATTCGCAGTTTGAAATTCCGACTTTTTATACCAAAAATGCCAATTACTGAAAGCGGCGGTGGGTCACATTTTGCCAAACCCCCCTGCAGTTTTCAAAATATCCCAGACATCCCAAATCCGATACCTAGCCATATTTTGGAGCCAAATTCTGGCTCTCTGCACGTATTCGCAGTTTGAAATTCCGACTTTTTATATCGAAAATATGCCAATTACTGAAAGCGGCGGTGGATCACATTTTGCCCAAACCCCCCTGCAGTTTTCAAAATATCCCAAACATCCCAAATCCGATACCTAAGCCATATTTTGGAGCCAAATTCTGGCTCTCTGCACGTATTCGCAGTTTGAAATTCCGACTTTTTATATCGAAAATATGCCAATTACTGAAAACAACGGTGGGTCACATTTTGCCCAAACCCACCTGCAGTTTTCAAAATATCCCAGACATCCCAAATTCGATACCTGGGCCATATTTTCGACCCAAATTTGGCTCTCTACCTGTTCGCAGTTTGAAATTCCGACTTTTTATACCAAAAATATGCCAATTACTGAAAGCGGCGGTGGGTCACATTTTGCCCAAACCCCCTGCAGTTTTCAAAATATCCCAAACATTCCAAATTCGATACTGAGCCATATTTTCGACCCAAATTCTGGCTCTCTGCACCTATTCGCAGTTTGAAATTCCGACTTTTTATACCAAAAATATGCCAATTACTGAAAGCGGCGGTGGGTCACATTTTGCCCAAACCCCCCTGCAGTTTTCAAAATATCCCAAACATCCCAAATTCGATACCCGAGCCATATTTTGGACCCAAATTCTTGGCTCTCTGCACCTATTCGCAGTTTGAAATTCCGATTTTATATCGAAAATATGAGAATTACTGAATGCGGCGGTGGGTCACATTTTGCCCAAACCCCCCTGCAGTTTTCAAAATATCCCAAACATCCCAAATCGAATACCTGAGCCATATTTTGGAGCCAAATTCTTGGCTCTCTGCACGTATTCGCAGTTTGAAATTCCGACTTTTTATATCGAAAATATGCCAATTACTGAAAGCGGCGGTGGGTCACATTTTGCCCAAACCCCCCTGCAGTTTTCAAAATATCCCAAACATCCCAAATCGAATACTGAGCATATTTTGGACCAAATTCTGGCTCTCTGCACGTATTCGCAGTTTGAAATTCCGACTTTTTATATCGAAAATATGCCAATTACTGAAAGCAACGGTGGGTCACATTTTGCCCAAACCCCCTGCAGTTTTCAAAATATCCCAAACATCCCAAATTCGATACCTGAGCCATATTTTGGACCAAATTCTGGCTCTCTGCACGTATTCGCAGTTTGAAATTCCGACTTTTTATATCGAAAATATGCCAATTACTGAAAGCGGCGGTGGGTCACACTTTTGCCCAAACCCCCTCCCCCCTGCAGTTTTCAAAATATCCCAAACATCCCAAATCCGATACCTGAGCCATATTTTGGAGCCAAATTCAGGCTCTCTGCACGTATTCGCAGTTTGAAATTCCGACTTTTTTACATCGAAAATATGCCAATTACTGAAAGCGGCGGTGGGTCACATTTTGCCCAAACCCCCCTGCAGTTTTCAAAATATCCCAAACATCCCAAATTCGATACCTGGCCATATTTTGACCCAAATTCTGGCTCTCTGCACCTATTCGCAGTTTGAAATTCCGACTTTTTATACCAAAAATATGCCAATTACTGAAAGCGGCGGTGGGTCACATTTCGCCCAAACCCCCCTGCAGTTTTCAAAATATCCCAAACATCCCAAATTCGATACCTGAGCCATATTTTGGAGCCAAATTCTGGCTCTCTGCACGTATTCGCAGTTTGAAATTCCGACTTTTTATACCAAAAATATGCCAATTACTGAAAGCGGCAGTGGGTCACATTTTGCCCAAACCCCCCTGCAGTTTTCAAAATATCCCAAACATCCCAAATCCGATACCTGAGCCATATTTTGAAGCCAAATTCTGGCTCTCTGCACGTATTCGCAGTTTGAAATTCCGACTTTTTATATAAAAAATATGCAATTACTGAAAGCGGCGGTGGGTCACATTTTGCCCAAACCCCCCAGCAGTTTTCAAAATATCCCAAACATCCAAATCGTATACCTGAGCCATATTATGGAGCCAAATTCTGGCTCTCTGCACTTATTCGCAGTTTGAAATTCCGACTTTTTATATCGAAAATATGCCAATTACTGAAAGCGGCGGTGGATCACATTTTGCCCAAACCCCCTGCAGTTTCAAAATATCCCAAACATCCCAAATCCAACCTGAACCATATTTTGGAGCCAAATTCTGGCTCTCTGCACGTATTCGCAGTTTGAAATTCCTACTTTTTATATCGAAAATATGCCAATTACTGAAAGCGGCGGTGGGTCACATTTCGTACAACCCTCTGCACTTTTCAAAATATCCCAAACATCCCAAATCCGATACCTGAGCCATATTTTGAAGCCAAATTCTGGCTCACTGCACGTATTCGCAGTTTGAAATTCCGACTTTTTATATCAAAAATATGCCAATTACTGAAAGCAGCGGTGGGTCACATTTTGCCCAAACCCCCCTGCAGTTTTCAAATATCCCAAACATCCCAAATCGAATACCTGAGCCATATTTTGGACCAAATTCTGGCTCTTTGCACGTATTCGCAGTTTGAAATTCCGACTCTTTACATCGAAAATATGCCAATTACTGAAAGTGGCGGTGGGTCACATTTTGCCCAAACCCCCCTGCAGTTTTCAAAATATCCCAAACATCCCAAATTCATACCTGGGCCATATTTTCCACCCAAATTCTGGCTCTCTGCACTATTCGCAGTTGAAATTCCGACT
>NW_027189148.1:2009891-2052196 GCF_040958095.1 Procambarus clarkii | reverse complement strand
ACACTATAATGTAACCATCTTCACTACATACACAATACTGTAACCGTCTTCACACAATACTGTAACCATCTTCACTACACACACACACACACACACTATACTGTAACTATCTTCACAGTAACCATCTTCACTACACACTATCATCACTACACACACTATACTGTAACTCTTCACTACACACTATCTTCATAGTAACCATCTTCACTACACTCTATCATCACTGCACACTATTTTCATTACACACTATTTTTTACTGTAACCATCTTCACTACACACTATCTTCACTGTAACCATCTTAACTACACACAAAAACTTCACAATAATCATTTTCAGTACACACAATATCTTCATTGTAATCATCTTTATTATACCATAGTTTCATCACTGTAACTTTACAACATACTACGCACTATCGCACTATCTTCACCACAGTAATCGTCTTAACTAATGACAACCCTCATCATTGTAACCGTACTTACTTCACACAACCTGAAACACTGTAACCATCTATACTGTAACGACCAGCCTCGTAACTGTAGCCATCTTCCATAAATACTTAAATTTCATCACCACCACCACAGAACACCCACCACCATCACTACACATCACCACCACACAACACCTACCGTCACTACAGAACACCACCACCACAACAACTATCCTGACTACACATCACCACCACACAACACCTACCGTCACTACACATCACCACACACAACACCTATCATCACTACACATTACCACCACACAATACCTACCATCACTACACATCACCACCAAACAACACCACCTTCACTACACATCACCACCACACAGCACCTACCGTCACTACACATCACCACCACACAACACCTACCGTTACTACACATCACCACCACACAACACCTACAATCACGACATATGATCATCCGAGAGTAGAAATTATCCAAACACTAAACACCACAAGCTAATGTGAACAGGACATCATTAGCACCATATGGGAAGTTACCAAACAAAAGAACGTCATTTAAAAATCTAAAATAAGAGGATTCTAAATCCACACATACTACATATGTGAGACCATTACCTGAGTATGCAGCGACAGCTGGGAACCCACACCTTATGAAGCATAAAAAAAACTTGGAAAAATGGTCGAAATTTTGCCACAGGATTAATTCCACAATTAAGAGTCTTCAGCTTCGAGTCAAAGACTTGTTGAAAAAGAGAGAGAGAGAGAGAGAGAGAGAGAGAGAGAGAGAGAGAGAGAGAGAGAGAGAGGAGAGAGAGAGAGAAGAGAGAGAGAGAGAGAGAGAGAGAGAGTATGATGTGAGTACATTACTACTGGGCATCGCACTTAATAGACCAGTCGAACTATTAGCATGACTATAATTCTTGCATCTGGTATATTATTACTAGAAGTATTCTTTAGGTTCTTGATAGTGTGAAGCGGCCTGGTCAGTATGGAGAAGGAAAAGGTCTCCGGCGACGATGGCTGCCACCAGAAGAAAACCAAGTCTGTCCGCTTCTAAGAAAATATCATCAGTCAGATGCACGTCCTCGAGGACTGGGCATACGAGAGTTGGGTGTTTAGGAAAGAGGGAAAGAACTCTTGCTCCGCAAGAGCAGAGCTGAACCCCCTCAAGCACAACTAGGTGAGTACACACATTATATCCTCACTGCAACCATCTTCACTACACACACTATTCTGTAACCATCTTCACTCCACACACTATACTGTAACCATCTTCACTCCACACACTATACTATAACCATCTTCACTCCACACACTATAATGTAACCATCTTTACAACACACACTATACTGTTACCATCTTCACAACACACACTATACTGTTACCATCTTCACAACACACACTGTTCTGTAACTATCTTCACAACACAAACTATAATGTAACAATCTTCAATTCACACACTATACTGTAACCATCTTCACAACACACACTATAACGTAACCATCTTCACTACACTGTATCCATCTTCACAATACACATTATAATGTAACCATCCTTACTACACACACTATACTGTAACCATCTTCACAACACACACACTATAATGTAACCATCTTCACTACACACACTATACTGTAACCATCTTCACAACACACACTATAATGTAACCATCTTCACTACATACACAATACTGTAACCGTCTTCACACAATACTGTAACCATCTTCACTACACACACACACACACACTATACTGTAACTATCTTCACAGTAACCATCTTCACTACACACTATCATCACACACACACTACTCACTACACACTATACTGTAACTCTTCACTACACACTATCTTCATAGTAACCATCTTCACTACACTCTATCATCACTGCACACTATTTTCATTACACACTATTTTTTACTGTAACCATCTTCACTACACACTATCTTCACTGTAACCATCTTAACTACACACAAAAACTTCACAATAATCATTTTCAGTACACACAATATCTTCATTGTAATCATCTTTATTATACCATAGTTTCATCACTGTAACTTTACAACATACTACGCACTATCGCACTATCTTCACCACAGTAATCGTCTTAACTAATGACAACCCTCATCATTGTAACCGTACTTACTTCACACAACCTGAAACACTGTAACCATCTATACTGTAACGACCAGCCTCGTAACTGTAGCCATCTTCCATAAATACTTAAATTTTCATCACCACCACCACAGAACACCCACCACCATCACTACACATCACCACCACACAACACCTACCGTCACTACAGAACACCACCACACAACAACTATCCTGACTACACATCACCACCACACAACACCTACCGTCACTACACATCACCACCACACAACACCTATCATCACTACACATTACCACCACACAATACCTACCATCACTACACATCACCACCAAACAACACCCACCTTCACTACACATCACCACCACACAGCACCTACCGTCACTACACATCACCACCACACAACACCTACCGTTACTACACATCACCACCACACAACACCTACAATCACGACATATGATCATCCGAGAGTAGAAATTATCCAAACACTAAACACCACAAGCTAATGTGAACAGGACATCATTAGCACCATATGGGAAGTTACCAAACAAAAGAACGTCATTTAAAAATCTAAAATAAGAGGATTCTAAATCCACACATACTACATATGTGAGACCATTACCTGAGTATGCAGCGACAGCTGGGAACCCACACCTTATGAAGCATAAAAAAAACTTGGAAAAATGGTCGAAATTTTGCCACAGGATTAATTCCACAATTAAGAGTCTTCAGCTTCGAGTCAAAGACTTGTTGAAAAAGAGAAGAGAGAGAGAGAGAGAGAGAGAGAGAGAGAGAGAGAGAGAGAGAGAGAGAGAGAGAGAGAGAGAGAGAGAGAGAGAGAGAGAGAGAGAGAGAGAGAGAGAGAGAGAGAGAGAGAGAGAGAGAGAGAGAGAGAGAGAGAGAGAGAGAGAGAGAGAGAGAGAGAGAGAGAGAGAGAGAGAGAGAGAGAGAGAGAGAGAGAGAGAGAGAGAGAGAGAGAGAGAGAGAGAGAGAGAGAGAGTATGATGTGAGTACATTACTACTGGGCATCGCACTTAATAGACCAGTCGAACTATTAGCATGACTATAATTCTTGCATCTGGTATATTATTACTAGAAGTATTCTTTAGGTTCTTGATAGTGTGAAGCGGCCTGGTCAGTATGGAGAAGGAAAAGGTCTCCGGCGACGATGGCTGCCACCAGAAGAAAACCAAGTCTGTCCGCTTCTAAGAAAATATCATCAGTCAGATGCACGTCCTCGAGGACTGGGCATACGAGAGTTGGGTGTTTAGGAAAGAGGGAAAGAACTCTTGCTCCGCAAGAGCAGAGCTGAACCCCCTCAAGCACAACTAGGTGAGTACACACATTATATCCTCACTGCAACCATCTTCACTACACACACTATTCTGTAACCATCTTCACTCCACACACTATACTGTAACCATCTTCACTCCACACACTATACTATAACCATCTTCACTCCACACACTATAATGTAACCATCTTTACAACACACACTATACTGTTACCATCTTCACAACACACACTATACTGTTACCATCTTCACAACACACACTGTTCTGTAACTATCTTCACAACACAAACTATAATGTAACAATCTTCAATTCACACACTATACTGTAACCATCTTCACAACACACACTATAACGTAACCATCTTCACTACACTGTATCCATCTTCACAATACACATTATAATGTAACCATCCTTACTACACACACTATACTGTAACCATCTTCACAACACACACACTATAATGTAACCATCTTCACTACACACACTATACTGTAACCATCTTCACAACACACACTATAATGTAACCATCTTCACTACATACACAATACTGTAACCGTCTTCACACAATACTGTAACCATCTTCACTACACACACACACACACACTATACTGTAACTATCTTCACAGTAACCATCTTCACTACACACTATCATCACTACACACACTATACTGTAACTCTTCACTACACACTATCTTCATAGTAACCATCTTCACTACACTCTATCATCACTGCACACTATTTTCATTACACACTATTTTTTACTGTAACCATCTTCACTACACACTATCTTCACTGTAACCATCTTAACTACACACAAAAACTTCACAATAATCATTTTCAGTACACACAATATCTTCATTGTAATCATCTTTATTATACCATAGTTTCATCACTGTAACTTTACAACATACTACGCACTATCGCACTATCTTCACCACAGTAATCGTCTTAACTAATGACAACCCTCATCATTGTAACCGTACTTACTTCACACAACCTGAAACACTGTAACCATCTATACTGTAACGACCAGCCTCGTAACTGTAGCCATCTTCCATAAATACTTAAATTTTCATCACCACCACCACAGAACACCCACCACCATCACTACACATCACCACCACACAACACCTACCGTCACTACAGAACACCACCACACAACAACTATCCTGACTACACATCACCACCACACAACACCTACCGTCACTACACATCACCACCACACAACACCTATCATCACTACACATTACCACCACACAATACCTACCATCACTACACATCACCACCAAACAACACCCACCTTCACTACACATCACCACCACACAGCACCTACCGTCACTACACATCACCACCACACAACACCTACCGTTACTACACATCACCACCACACAACACCTACAATCACGACATATGATCATCCGAGAGTAGAAATTATCCAAACACTAAACACCACAAGCTAATGTGAACAGGACATCATTAGCACCATATGGGAAGTTACCAAACAAAAGAACGTCATTTAAAAATCTAAAATAAGAGGATTCTAAATCCACACATACTACATATGTGAGACCATTACCTGAGTATGCAGCGACAGCTGGGAACCCACACCTTATGAAGCATAAAAAAAACTTGGAAAAATGGTCGAAATTTTGCCACAGGATTAATTCCACAATTAAGAGTCTTCAGCTTCGAGTCAAAGACTTGTTGAAAAAGAGAAAGAGAGAGAGAGAGAGAGAGAGAGAGAGAGAGAGAGAGAGAGAGAGAGAGAGAGAGAGAGAGAGAGAGAGAGAGAGAGAGAGAGAGAGAGAGAGAGAGAGAGAGAGAGAGAGAGAGAGAGAGAGAGAGAGAGAGAGAGAGAGAGAGAGAGAGAGAGAGGAGAGAGAGAGAGAGAGAGAGAGTATGATGTGAGTACATTACTACTGGGCATCGCACTTAATAGACCAGTCGAACTATTAGCATGACTATAATTCTTGCATCTGGTATATTATTACTAGAAGTATTCTTTAGGTTCTTGATAGTGTGAAGCGGCCTGGTCAGTATGGAGAAGGAAAAGGTCTCCGGCGACGATGGCTGCCACCAGAAGAAAACCAAGTCTGTCCGCTTCTAAGAAAATATCATCAGTCAGATGCACGTCCTCGAGGACTGGGCATACGAGAGTTGGGTGTTTAGGAAAGAGGGAAAGAACTCTTGCTCCGCAAGAGCAGAGCTGAACCCCCTCAAGCACAACTAGGTGAGTACACACATTATATCCTCACTGCAACCATCTTCACTACACACACTATTCTGTAACCATCTTCACTCCACACACTATACTGTAACCATCTTCACTCCACACACTATACTATAACCATCTTCACTCCACACACTATAATGTAACCATCTTTACAACACACACTATACTGTTACCATCTTCACAACACACACTATACTGTTACCATCTTCACAACACACACTGTTCTGTAACTATCTTCACAACACAAACTATAATGTAACAATCTTCAATTCACACACTATACTGTAACCATCTTCACAACACACACTATAACGTAACCATCTTCACTACACTGTATCCATCTTCACAATACACATTATAATGTAACCATCCTTACTACACACACTATACTGTAACCATCTTCACAACACACACACTATAATGTAACCATCTTCACTACACACACTATACTGTAACCATCTTCACAACACACACTATAATGTAACCATCTTCACTACATACACAATACTGTAACCGTCTTCACACAATACTGTAACCATCTTCACTACACACACACACACACACACTATACTGTAACTATCTTCACAGTAACCATCTTCACTACACACTATCATCACTACACACACTATACTGTAACTCTTCACTACACACTATCTTCATAGTAACCATCTTCACTACACTCTATCATCACTGCACACTATTTTCATTACACACTATTTTTTACTGTAACCATCTTCACTACACACTATCTTCACTGTAACCATCTTAACTACACACAAAAACTTCACAATAATCATTTTCAGTACACACAATATCTTCATTGTAATCATCTTTATTATACCATAGTTTCATCACTGTAACTTTACAACATACTACGCACTATCGCACTATCTTCACCACAGTAATCGTCTTAACTAATGACAACCCTCATCATTGTAACCGTACTTACTTCACACAACCTGAAACACTGTAACCATCTATACTGTAACGACCAGCCTCGTAACTGTAGCCATCTTCCATAAATACTTAAATTTTCATCACCACCACCACAGAACACCCACCACCATCACTACACATCACCACCACACAACACCTACCGTCACTACAGAACACCACCACACAACAACTATCCTGACTACACATCACCACCACACAACACCTACCGTCACTACACATCACCACCACACAACACCTATCATCACTACACATTACCACCACACAATACCTACCATCACTACACATCACCACCAAACAACACCCACCTTCACTACACATCACCACCACACAGCACCTACCGTCACTACACATCACCACCACACAACACCTACCGTTACTACACATCACCACCACACAACACCTACAATCACGACATATGATCATCCGAGAGTAGAAATTATCCAAACACTAAACACCACAAGCTAATGTGAACAGGACATCATTAGCACCATATGGGAAGTTACCAAACAAAAGAACGTCATTTAAAAATCTAAAATAAGAGGATTCTAAATCCACACATACTACATATGTGAGACCATTACCTGAGTATGCAGCGACAGCTGGGAACCCACACCTTATGAAGCATAAAAAAAACTTGGAAAAATGGTCGAAATTTTGCCACAGGATTAATTCCACAATTAAGAGTCTTCAGCTTCGAGTCAAAGACTTGTTGAAAAAGAGAAAGAGAGAGAGAGAGAGAGAGAGAGAGAGAGAGAGAGAAGAGAGAGAGAGAGAGAGAGAGAGAGAGAGAGAGAGAGAGAGAGAGAGAGAGAGAGAGTATGATGTGAGTACATTACTACTGGGCATCGCACTTAATAGACCAGTCGAACTATTAGCATGACTATAATTCTTGCATCTGGTATATTATTACTAGAAGTATTCTTTAGGTTCTTGATAGTGTGAAGCGGCCTGGTCAGTATGGAGAAGGAAAAGGTCTCCGGCGACGATGGCTGCCACCAGAAGAAAACCAAGTCTGTCCGCTTCTAAGAAAATATCATCAGTCAGATGCACGTCCTCGAGGACTGGGCATACGAGAGTTGGGTGTTTAGGAAAGAGGGAAAGAACTCTTGCTCCGCAAGAGCAGAGCTGAACCCCTCAAGCACAACTAGGTGAGTACACACATTATATCCTCACTGCAACCATCTTCACTACACACACTATTCTGTAACCATCTTCACTCCACACACTATACTGTAACCATCTTCACTCCACACACTATACTATAACCATCTTCACTCCACACACTATAATGTAACCATCTTTACAACACACACTATACTGTTACCATCTTCACAACACACACTATACTGTTACCATCTTCACAACACACACTGTTCTGTAACTATCTTCACAACACAAACTATAATGTAACAATCTTCAATTCACACACTATACTGTAACCATCTTCACAACACACACTATAACGTAACCATCTTCACTACACTGTATCCATCTTCACAATACACATTATAATGTAACCATCCTTACTACACACACTATACTGTAACCATCTTCACAACACACACACTATAATGTAACCATCTTCACTACACACACTATACTGTAACCATCTTCACAACACACACTATAATGTAACCATCTTCACTACATACACAATACTGTAACCGTCTTCACACAATACTGTAACCATCTTCACTACACACACACACACACACACACTATACTGTAACTATCTTCACAGTAACCATCTTCACTACACACTATCATCACTACACACACTATACTGTAACTCTTCACTACACACTATCTTCATAGTAACCATCTTCACTACACTCTATCATCACTGCACACTATTTTCATTACACACTATTTTTTACTGTAACCATCTTCACTACACACTATCTTCACTGTAACCATCTTAACTACACACAAAAACTTCACAATAATCATTTTCAGTACACACAATATCTTCATTGTAATCATCTTTATTATACCATAGTTTCATCACTGTAACTTTACAACATACTACGCACTATCGCACTATCTTCACCACAGTAATCGTCTTAACTAATGACAACCCTCATCATTGTAACCGTACTTACTTCACACAACCTGAAACACTGTAACCATCTATACTGTAACGACCAGCCTCGTAACTGTAGCCATCTTCCATAAATACTTAAATTTTCATCACCACCACCACAGAACACCCACCACCATCACTACACATCACCACCACACAACACCTACCGTCACTACAGAACACCACCACACAACAACTATCCTGACTACACATCACCACCACACAACACCTACCGTCACTACACATCACCACCACACAACACCTATCATCACTACACATTACCACCACACAATACCTACCATCACTACACATCACCACCAAACAACACCCACCTTCACTACACATCACCACCACACAGCACCTACCGTCACTACACATCACCACCACACAACACCTACCGTTACTACACATCACCACCACACAACACCTACAATCACGACATATGATCATCCGAGAGTAGAAATTATCCAAACACTAAACACCACAAGCTAATGTGAACAGGACATCATTAGCACCATATGGGAAGTTACCAAACAAAAGAACGTCATTTAAAAATCTAAAATAAGAGGATTCTAAATCCACACATACTACATATGTGAGACCATTACCTGAGTATGCAGCGACAGCTGGGAACCCACACCTTATGAAGCATAAAAAAAACTTGGAAAAATGGTCGAAATTTTGCCACAGGATTAATTCCACAATTAAGAGTCTTCAGCTTCGAGTCAAAGACTTGTTGAAAAAGAGAAAGAGAGAGAGAGAGAGAGGAGAGAGAGAGGAGAGAGAGAGAGAGAGAGAGAGAGAGAGAGAGAGAGAGAGAGAGAGAGAGAGAGAGAGAGAGAGAGAGAGAGAGAGAGAGAGAGAGAGAGAGAGAGAGAGAGAGAGAGAGAGAGAGAGAGAGAGAGAGAGAGAGAGAGAGAGAGAGAGAGAGAGAGAGAGAGAGAGAGAGAGAGAGAGAGAGAGAGAGAGAGAGAGAGAGAGGAGAGAGAGAGAGAGAGAGAGAGAGAGAGAGAGAGAGAGAGAGAGAGGAGAGAGAGAGAGAGAGAGAGAGAGAGAGAGAGAGAGAGAGAGAGAGAGAGAGAGAGAGAGAGAGAGAGAGAGAGAGAGAGAGAGAGAGAGAGAGAGAGAGAGAGAGAGAGAGAGAGAGAGAGAGAGAGAGAGAGAGAGAGTATGATGTGAGTACATTACTACTGGGCATCGCACTTAATAGACCAGTCGAACTATTAGCATGACTATAATTCTTGCATCTGGTATATTATTACTAGAAGTATTCTTTAGGTTCTTGATAGTGTGAAGCGGCCTGGTCAGTATGGAGAAGGAAAAGGTCTCCGGCGACGATGGCTGCCACCAGAAGAAAACCAAGTCTGTCCGCTTCTAAGAAAATATCATCAGTCAGATGCACGTCCTCGAGGACTGGGCATACGAGAGTTGGGTGTTTAGGAAAGAGGGAAAGAACTCTTGCTCCGCAAGAGCAGAGCTGAACCCCTCAAGCACAACTAGGTGAGTACACACATTATATCCTCACTGCAACCATCTTCACTACACACACTATTCTGTAACCATCTTCACTCCACACACTATACTGTAACCATCTTCACTCCACACACTATACTATAACCATCTTCACTCCACACACTATAATGTAACCATCTTTACAACACACACTATACTGTTACCATCTTCACAACACACACTATACTGTTACCATCTTCACAACACACACTGTTCTGTAACTATCTTCACAACACAAACTATAATGTAACAATCTTCAATTCACACACTATACTGTAACCATCTTCACAACACACACTATAACGTAACCATCTTCACTACACTGTATCCATCTTCACAATACACATTATAATGTAACCATCCTTACTACACACACTATACTGTAACCATCTTCACAACACACACACTATAATGTAACCATCTTCACTACACACACTATACTGTAACCATCTTCACAACACACACTATAATGTAACCATCTTCACTACATACACAATACTGTAACCGTCTTCACACAATACTGTAACCATCTTCACTACACAACACACACACACTATACTGTAACTATCTTCACAGTAACCATCTTCACTACACACTATCATCACTACACACTATACTGTAACTCTTCACTACACACTATCTTCATAGTAACCATCTTCACTACACTCTATCATCACTGCACACTATTTTCATTACACACTATTTTTTACTGTAACCATCTTCACTACACACTATCTTCACTGTAACCATCTTAACTACACACAAAAACTTCACAATAATCATTTTCAGTACACACAATATCTTCATTGTAATCATCTTTATTATACCATAGTTTCATCACTGTAACTTTACAACATACTACGCACTATCGCACTATCTTCACCACAGTAATCGTCTTAACTAATGACAACCCTCATCATTGTAACCGTACTTACTTCACACAACCTGAAACACTGTAACCATCTATACTGTAACGACCAGCCTCGTAACTGTAGCCATCTTCCATAAATACTTAAATTTTCATCACCACCACCACAGAACACCCACCACCATCACTACACATCACCACCACACAACACCTACCGTCACTACAGAACACCACCACACAACAACTATCCTGACTACACATCACCACCACACAACACCTACCGTCACTACACATCACCACCACACAACACCTATCATCACTACACATTACCACCACACAATACCTACCATCACTACACATCACCACCAAACAACACCCACCTTCACTACACATCACCACCACACAGCACCTACCGTCACTACACATCACCACCACACAACACCTACCGTTACTACACATCACCACCACACAACACCTACAATCACGACATATGATCATCCGAGAGTAGAAATTATCCAAACACTAAACACCACAAGCTAATGTGAACAGGACATCATTAGCACCATATGGGAAGTTACCAAACAAAAGAACGTCATTTAAAAATCTAAAATAAGAGGATTCTAAATCCACACATACTACATATGTGAGACCATTACCTGAGTATGCAGCGACAGCTGGGAACCCACACCTTATGAAGCATAAAAAAAACTTGGAAAAATGGTCGAAATTTTGCCACAGGATTAATTCCACAATTAAGAGTCTTCAGCTTCGAGTCAAAGACTTGTTGAAAAAGAGAAGAGAGAGAGAGAGAGAGAGAGAGAGAGAGAGAGAGAGAGAGAGAGAGAGAGAGAGAGAGAGAGAGAGAGAGAGAGAGAGAGAGAGAGAGAGAGAGAGAGAGAGAGAGAGAGGAGAGAGAGAGAGAGAGAGAGAGAGAGAGAGGAGAGAGAGAGAGAGAGAGAGAGAGAGAGAGAGAGAGAGAGAGAGAGAGAGAGAGAGAGGAGAGAGAGAGAGAGAGAGAGAGAGAGAGAGAGAGAGAGGAGAGAGAGAGAGAGAGAGAGAGAGAGAGAGAGAGAGAGAGAGAGAGAGAGAGAGAGAGAGAGAGAGAGAGAGACGTATGATGTGAGTACATTACTACTGGGCATCGCACTTAATAGACCAGTCGAACTATTAGCATGACTATAATTCTTGCATCTGGTATATTATTACTAGAAGTATTCTTTAGGTTCTTGATAGTGTGAAGCGGCCTGGTCAGTATGGAGAAGGAAAAGGTCTCCGGCGACGATGGCTGCCACCAGAAGAAAACCAAGTCTGTCCGCTTCTAAGAAAATATCATCAGTCAGATGCACGTCCTCGAGGACTGGGCATACGAGAGTTGGGTGTTTAGGAAAGAGGGAAAGAACTCTTGCTCCGCAAGAGCAGAGCTGAACCCCCTCAAGCACAACTAGGTGAGTACACACATTATATCCTCACTGCAACCATCTTCACTACACACACTATTCTGTAACCATCTTCACTCCACACACTATACTGTAACCATCTTCACTCCACACACTATACTATAACCATCTTCACTCCACACACTATAATGTAACCATCTTTACAACACACACTATACTGTTACCATCTTCACAACACACACTATACTGTTACCATCTTCACAACACACACTGTTCTGTAACTATCTTCACAACACAAACTATAATGTAACAATCTTCAATTCACACACTATACTGTAACCATCTTCACAACACACACTATAACGTAACCATCTTCACTACACTGTATCCATCTTCACAATACACATTATAATGTAACCATCCTTACTACACACACTATACTGTAACCATCTTCACAACACACACACTATAATGTAACCATCTTCACTACACACACTATACTGTAACCATCTTCACAACACACACTATAATGTAACCATCTTCACTACATACACAATACTGTAACCGTCTTCACACAATACTGTAACCATCTTCACTACACACACACACACACACTATACTGTAACTATCTTCACAGTAACCATCTTCACTACACACTATCATCACTACACACACTATACTGTAACTCTTCACTACACACTATCTTCATAGTAACCATCTTCACTACACTCTATCATCACTGCACACTATTTTCATTACACACTATTTTTTACTGTAACCATCTTCACTACACACTATCTTCACTGTAACCATCTTAACTACACACAAAAACTTCACAATAATCATTTTCAGTACACACAATATCTTCATTGTAATCATCTTTATTATACCATAGTTTCATCACTGTAACTTTACAACATACTACGCACTATCGCACTATCTTCACCACAGTAATCGTCTTAACTAATGACAACCCTCATCATTGTAACCGTACTTACTTCACACAACCTGAAACACTGTAACCATCTATACTGTAACGACCAGCCTCGTAACTGTAGCCATCTTCCATAAATACTTAAATTTTCATCACCACCACCACAGAACACCCACCACCATCACTACACATCACCACCACACAACACCTACCGTCACTACAGAACACCACCACACAACAACTATCCTGACTACACATCACCACCACACAACACCTACCGTCACTACACATCACCACCACACAACACCTATCATCACTACACATTACCACCACACAATACCTACCATCACTACACATCACCACCAAACAACACCCACCTTCACTACACATCACCACCACACAGCACCTACCGTCACTACACATCACCACCACACAACACCTACCGTTACTACACATCACCACCACACAACACCTACAATCACGACATATGATCATCCGAGAGTAGAAATTATCCAAACACTAAACACCACAAGCTAATGTGAACAGGACATCATTAGCACCATATGGGAAGTTACCAAACAAAAGAACGTCATTTAAAAATCTAAAATAAGAGGATTCTAAATCCACACATACTACATATGTGAGACCATTACCTGAGTATGCAGCGACAGCTGGGAACCCACACCTTATGAAGCATAAAAAAAACTTGGAAAAATGGTCGAAATTTTGCCACAGGATTAATTCCACAATTAAGAGTCTTCAGCTTCGAGTCAAAGACTTGTTGAAAAAGAGAAAGAGAGAGAGAGAGAGAGAGAGAGAGAGAGAGAGAGAGAGAGAGAGAGAGAGAGAGAGAGAGAGAGAGAGAGAGAGAGAGAGAGAGAGAGAGAGAGAGAGAGAGAGAGAGAGAGAGAGTATGATGTGAGTACATTACTACTGGGCATCGCACTTAATAGACCAGTCGAACTATTAGCATGACTATAATTCTTGCATCTGGTATATTATTACTAGAAGTATTCTTTAGGTTCTTGATAGTGTGAAGCGGCCTGGTCAGTATGGAGAAGGAAAAGGTCTCCGGCGACGATGGCTGCCACCAGAAGAAAACCAAGTCTGTCCGCTTCTAAGAAAATATCATCAGTCAGATGCACGTCCTCGAGGACTGGGCATACGAGAGTTGGGTGTTTAGGAAAGAGGGAAAGAACTCTTGCTCCGCAAGAGCAGAGCTGAACCCCCTCAAGCACAACTAGGTGAGTACACACATTATATCCTCACTGCAACCATCTTCACTACACACACTATTCTGTAACCATCTTCACTCCACACACTATACTGTAACCATCTTCACTCCACACACTATACTATAACCATCTTCACTCCACACACTATAATGTAACCATCTTTACAACACACACTATACTGTTACCATCTTCACAACACACACTATACTGTTACCATCTTCACAACACACACTGTTCTGTAACTATCTTCACAACACAAACTATAATGTAACAATCTTCAATTCACACACTATACTGTAACCATCTTCACAACACACACTATAACGTAACCATCTTCACTACACTGTATCCATCTTCACAATACACATTATAATGTAACCATCCTTACTACACACACTATACTGTAACCATCTTCACAACACACACACTATAATGTAACCATCTTCACTACACACACTATACTGTAACCATCTTCACAACACACACTATAATGTAACCATCTTCACTACATACACAATACTGTAACCGTCTTCACACAATACTGTAACCATCTTCACTACACACACACACACACACACTATACTGTAACTATCTTCACAGTAACCATCTTCACTACACACTATCATCACTACACACACTATACTGTAACTCTTCACTACACACTATCTTCATAGTAACCATCTTCACTACACTCTATCATCACTGCACACTATTTTCATTACACACTATTTTTTACTGTAACCATCTTCACTACACACTATCTTCACTGTAACCATCTTAACTACACACAAAAACTTCACAATAATCATTTTCAGTACACACAATATCTTCATTGTAATCATCTTTATTATACCATAGTTTCATCACTGTAACTTTACAACATACTACGCACTATCGCACTATCTTCACCACAGTAATCGTCTTAACTAATGACAACCCTCATCATTGTAACCGTACTTACTTCACACAACCTGAAACACTGTAACCATCTATACTGTAACGACCAGCCTCGTAACTGTAGCCATCTTCCATAAATACTTAAATTTTCATCACCACCACCACAGAACACCCACCACCATCACTACACATCACCACCACACAACACCTACCGTCACTACAGAACACCACCACACAACAACTATCCTGACTACACATCACCACCACACAACACCTACCGTCACTACACATCACCACCACACAACACCTATCATCACTACACATTACCACCACACAATACCTACCATCACTACACATCACCACCAAACAACACCCACCTTCACTACACATCACCACCACACAGCACCTACCGTCACTACACATCACCACCACACAACACCTACCGTTACTACACATCACCACCACACAACACCTACAATCACGACATATGATCATCCGAGAGTAGAAATTATCCAAACACTAAACACCACAAGCTAATGTGAACAGGACATCATTAGCACCATATGGGAAGTTACCAAACAAAAGAACGTCATTTAAAAATCTAAAATAAGAGGATTCTAAATCCACACATACTACATATGTGAGACCATTACCTGAGTATGCAGCGACAGCTGGGAACCCACACCTTATGAAGCATAAAAAAAACTTGGAAAAATGGTCGAAATTTTGCCACAGGATTAATTCCACAATTAAGAGTCTTCAGCTTCGAGTCAAAGACTTGTTGAAAGAGAGAGAGAGAGAGAGAGAGAGAGAGAGAGAGAGGAGAGAGAGAGAGAGAGGAGAGAGAGAGAGAGAGAGAGAGAGAGAGAGAGAGAGAGAGAGAGGAGAGAGAGAGAGAGAGAGAGAGAGAGAGAGAGAGAGAGAGAGAGAGGAGAGAGAGAGAGAGAGAGAGAGAGAGAGAGAGAGAGAGAGAGAGAGAGAGAGAAGAGAGAGAGAGAGAGGAGAGAGAGAGAAGAGGAGAGAGAGAGAGAGAGAGAGAGAGACTCTAACTACCTACAAGCTCTTGAAGAGAAAGATAAAGTTTATAAAGATCTTATTTATATGTAAAGACGTATGATGTGAGTACATTACTACTGGGCATCGCACTTAATAGACCAGTCGAACTATTAGCATGACTATAATTCTTGCATCTGGTATATTATTACTAGAAGTATTCTTTAGGTTCTTGATAGTGTGAAGCGGCCTGGTCAGTATGGAGAAGGAAAAGGTCTCCGGCGACGATGGCTGCCACCAGAAGAAAACCAAGTCTGTCCGCTTCTAAGAAAATATCATCAGTCAGATGCACGTCCTCGAGGACTGGGCATACGAGAGTTGGGTGTTTAGGAAAGAGGGAAAGAACTCTTGCTCCGCAAGAGCAGAGCTGAACCCCCTCAAGCACAACTAGGTGAGTACACACATTATATCCTCACTGCAACCATCTTCACTACACACACTATTCTGTAACCATCTTCACTCCACACACTATACTGTAACCATCTTCACTCCACACACTATACTATAACCATCTTCACTCCACACACTATAATGTAACCATCTTTACAACACACACTATACTGTTACCATCTTCACAACACACACTATACTGTTACCATCTTCACAACACACACTGTTCTGTAACTATCTTCACAACACAAACTATAATGTAACAATCTTCAATTCACACACTATACTGTAACCATCTTCACAACACACACTATAACGTAACCATCTTCACTACACTGTATCCATCTTCACAATACACATTATAATGTAACCATCCTTACTACACACACTATACTGTAACCATCTTCACAACACACACACTATAATGTAACCATCTTCACTACACACACTATACTGTAACCATCTTCACAACACACACTATAATGTAACCATCTTCACTACATACACAATACTGTAACCGTCTTCACACAATACTGTAACCATCTTCACTACACACACACACACACACTATACTGTAACTATCTTCACAGTAACCATCTTCACTACACACTATCATCACTACACACACTATACTGTAACTCTTCACTACACACTATCTTCATAGTAACCATCTTCACTACACTCTATCATCACTGCACACTATTTTCATTACACACTATTTTTTACTGTAACCATCTTCACTACACACTATCTTCACTGTAACCATCTTAACTACACACAAAAACTTCACAATAATCATTTTCAGTACACACAATATCTTCATTGTAATCATCTTTATTATACCATAGTTTCATCACTGTAACTTTACAACATACTACGCACTATCGCACTATCTTCACCACAGTAATCGTCTTAACTAATGACAACCCTCATCATTGTAACCGTACTTACTTCACACAACCTGAAACACTGTAACCATCTATACTGTAACGACCAGCCTCGTAACTGTAGCCATCTTCCATAAATACTTAAATTTTCATCACCACCACCACAGAACACCCACCACCATCACTACACATCACCACCACACAACACCTACCGTCACTACAGAACACCACCACACAACAACTATCCTGACTACACATCACCACCACACAACACCTACCGTCACTACACATCACCACCACACAACACCTATCATCACTACACATTACCACCACACAATACCTACCATCACTACACATCACCACCAAACAACACCCACCTTCACTACACATCACCACCACACAGCACCTACCGTCACTACACATCACCACCACACAACACCTACCGTTACTACACATCACCACCACACAACACCTACAATCACGACATATGATCATCCGAGAGTAGAAATTATCCAAACACTAAACACCACAAGCTAATGTGAACAGGACATCATTAGCACCATATGGGAAGTTACCAAACAAAAGAACGTCATTTAAAAATCTAAAATAAGAGGATTCTAAATCCACACATACTACATATGTGAGACCATTACCTGAGTATGCAGCGACAGCTGGGAACCCACACCTTATGAAGCATAAAAAAAACTTGGAAAAATGGTCGAAATTTTGCCACAGGATTAATTCCACAATTAAGAGTCTTCAGCTTCGAGTCAAAGACTTGTTGAAAAAGAGAGAGAGAGAGAGAGAGAGAGAGAGAGAGAGAGAGAGAGAGAGAGAGAGAGAGAGAGAGAGAGAGAGAGAGAGAGAGAGAGAGAGAGAGAGAGAGAGAGAGAGAGAGAGAGAGAGAGAGAGAGAGAGAGAGAGAGAGAGAGAGAGAGAGAGAGAGAGAGAGAGAGAGAGAGTATGATGTGAGTACATTACTACTGGGCATCGCACTTAATAGACCAGTCGAACTATTAGCATGACTATAATTCTTGCATCTGGTATATTATTACTAGAAGTATTCTTTAGGTTCTTGATAGTGTGAAGCGGCCTGGTCAGTATGGAGAAGGAAAAGGTCTCCGGCGACGATGGCTGCCACCAGAAGAAAACCAAGTCTGTCCGCTTCTAAGAAAATATCATCAGTCAGATGCACGTCCTCGAGGACTGGGCATACGAGAGTTGGGTGTTTAGGAAAGAGGGAAAGAACTCTTGCTCCGCAAGAGCAGAGCTGAACCCCCTCAAGCACAACTAGGTGAGTACACACATTATATCCTCACTGCAACCATCTTCACTACACACACTATTCTGTAACCATCTTCACTCCACACACTATACTGTAACCATCTTCACTCCACACACTATACTATAACCATCTTCACTCCACACACTATAATGTAACCATCTTTACAACACACACTATACTGTTACCATCTTCACAACACACACTATACTGTTACCATCTTCACAACACACACTGTTCTGTAACTATCTTCACAACACAAACTATAATGTAACAATCTTCAATTCACACACTATACTGTAACCATCTTCACAACACACACTATAACGTAACCATCTTCACTACACTGTATCCATCTTCACAATACACATTATAATGTAACCATCCTTACTACACACACTATACTGTAACCATCTTCACAACACACACACTATAATGTAACCATCTTCACTACACACACTATACTGTAACCATCTTCACAACACACACTATAATGTAACCATCTTCACTACATACACAATACTGTAACCGTCTTCACACAATACTGTAACCATCTTCACTACACACACACACACACACTATACTGTAACTATCTTCACAGTAACCATCTTCACTACACACTATCATCACTACACACACTATACTGTAACTCTTCACTACACACTATCTTCATAGTAACCATCTTCACTACACTCTATCATCACTGCACACTATTTTCATTACACACTATTTTTTACTGTAACCATCTTCACTACACACTATCTTCACTGTAACCATCTTAACTACACACAAAAACTTCACAATAATCATTTTCAGTACACACAATATCTTCATTGTAATCATCTTTATTATACCATAGTTTCATCACTGTAACTTTACAACATACTACGCACTATCGCACTATCTTCACCACAGTAATCGTCTTAACTAATGACAACCCTCATCATTGTAACCGTACTTACTTCACACAACCTGAAACACTGTAACCATCTATACTGTAACGACCAGCCTCGTAACTGTAGCCATCTTCCATAAATACTTAAATTTTCATCACCACCACCACAGAACACCCACCACCATCACTACACATCACCACCACACAACACCTACCGTCACTACAGAACACCACCACACAACAACTATCCTGACTACACATCACCACCACACAACACCTATCATCACTACACATTACCACCACACAATACCTACCATCACTACACATCACCACCAAACAACACCCACCTTCACTACACATCACCACCACACAGCACCTACCGTCACTACACATCACCACCACACAACACCTACCGTTACTACACATCACCACCACACAACACCTACAATCACGACATATGATCATCCGAGAGTAGAAATTATCCAAACACTAAACACCACAAGCTAATGTGAACAGGACATCATTAGCACCATATGGGAAGTTACCAAACAAAAGAACGTCATTTAAAAATCTAAAATAAGAGGATTCTAAATCCACACATACTACATATGTGAGACCATTACCTGAGTATGCAGCGACAGCTGGGAACCCACACCTTATGAAGCATAAAAAAAACTTGGAAAAATGGTCGAAATTTTGCCACAGGATTAATTCCACAATTAAGAGTCTTCAGCTTCGAGTCAAAGACTTGTTGAAAAAGAGAGAGAGAGAGAGAGAGAGAGAGAGAGAGAGAGAGAGAGAGAGAGAGAGAGAGAGAGAGAGAGAGAGAGAGAGAGAGAGAGAGAGAGAGAGAGAGAGAGAGAGAGAGAGAGAGAGAGAGAGAGAGAGAGAGAGAGAGAGAGAGAGAGAGAGAGGAGAGAGAGAGAGAGAGAGAGAGAGAGAGAGAGAGAGAGAGAGAGAGAGAGAGAGAGAGAGAGAGAGAGAGAGAGAGAGAGAGAGAGAGAGAGAGAGAGAGAGAGAGAGAGAGAGAGAGAGAGAGAGAGAGAGAGAGAGAGAGAGAGAGAGAGAGAGAGAGAGAGAGAGAGAGAGAGAGAGAGAGAGAGAGAGAGAGAGAGAGAGAGAGAGAGAGAGAGAGAGAGAGAGAGAGACTCTTAACTACCTACAAGCTCTTGAAGAGAATAGATAAAGTTTATAAGCTTATTTATATGTAAAAGACGTATGATGTGAGTACATTACTACTGGGCATCGCACTTAATAGACCAGTCGAACTATTAGCATGACTATAATTCTTGCATCTGGTATATTATTACTAGAAGTATTCTTTAGGTTCTTGATAGTGTGAAGCGGCCTGGTCAGTATGGAGAAGGAAAAGGTCTCCGGCGACGATGGCTGCCACCAGAAGAAAACCAAGTCTGTCCGCTTCTAAGAAAATATCATCAGTCAGATGCACGTCCTCGAGGACTGGGCATACGAGAGTTGGGTGTTTAGGAAAGAGGGAAAGAACTCTTGCTCCGCAAGAGCAGAGCTGAACCCCCTCAAGCACAACTAGGTGAGTACACACATTATATCCTCACTGCAACCATCTTCACTACACACACTATTCTGTAACCATCTTCACTCCACACACTATACTGTAACCATCTTCACTCCACACACTATACTATAACCATCTTCACTCCACACACTATAATGTAACCATCTTTACAACACACACTATACTGTTACCATCTTCACAACACACACTATACTGTTACCATCTTCACAACACACACTGTTCTGTAACTATCTTCACAACACAAACTATAATGTAACAATCTTCAATTCACACACTATACTGTAACCATCTTCACAACACACACTATAACGTAACCATCTTCACTACACTGTATCCATCTTCACAATACACATTATAATGTAACCATCCTTACTACACACACTATACTGTAACCATCTTCACAACACACACACTATAATGTAACCATCTTCACTACACACACTATACTGTAACCATCTTCACAACACACACTATAATGTAACCATCTTCACTACATACACAATACTGTAACCGTCTTCACACAATACTGTAACCATCTTCACTACACACACACACACACACACTATACTGTAACTATCTTCACAGTAACCATCTTCACTACACACTATCATCACTACACACACTATACTGTAACTCTTCACTACACACTATCTTCATAGTAACCATCTTCACTACACTCTATCATCACTGCACACTATTTTCATTACACACTATTTTTTACTGTAACCATCTTCACTACACACTATCTTCACTGTAACCATCTTAACTACACACAAAAACTTCACAATAATCATTTTCAGTACACACAATATCTTCATTGTAATCATCTTTATTATACCATAGTTTCATCACTGTAACTTTACAACATACTACGCACTATCGCACTATCTTCACCACAGTAATCGTCTTAACTAATGACAACCCTCATCATTGTAACCGTACTTACTTCACACAACCTGAAACACTGTAACCATCTATACTGTAACGACCAGCCTCGTAACTGTAGCCATCTTCCATAAATACTTAAATTTTCATCACCACCACCACAGAACACCCACCACCATCACTACACATCACCACCACACAACACCTACCGTCACTACAGAACACCACCACACAACAACTATCCTGACTACACATCACCACCACACAACACCTACCGTCACTACACATCACCACCACACAACACCTATCATCACTACACATTACCACCACACAATACCTACCATCACTACACATCACCACCAAACAACACCCACCTTCACTACACATCACCACCACACAGCACCTACCGTCACTACACATCACCACCACACAACACCTACCGTTACTACACATCACCACCACACAACACCTACAATCACGACATATGATCATCCGAGAGTAGAAATTATCCAAACACTAAACACCACAAGCTAATGTGAACAGGACATCATTAGCACCATATGGGAAGTTACCAAACAAAAGAACGTCATTTAAAAATCTAAAATAAGAGGATTCTAAATCCACACATACTACATATGTGAGACCATTACCTGAGTATGCAGCGACAGCTGGGAACCCACACTTATGAAGCATAAAAAAAACTTGGAAAAATGGTCGAAATTTTGCCACAGGATTAATTCCACAATTAAGAGTCTTCAGCTTCGAGTCAAAGACTTGTTGAAAAGAGAAGAGAGAGAGAGAGAGAGAGAGAGAGAGAGAGAGAGAGAAGAGAGAGAGAGAGAGAGAGAGAGAGAGAGAGAGAAGAGAGAGAGAGAGGAGAGAGAGGGAGAGAGAGAGAGAGAGAGAGAGAAGAGGAGAGAGAGAGAGAGAGAGAGAGAGAGAGAGAGAGAGAGAGAGAGAGAGAGAGAGAGAGAGAGAGAGAGAGAGAGAGAGAGAGAGAGAGAGAGAGAGAGGAGAGAGAGAGAGAGAGAGAGGAGAGAGAGAGAGAGAGAGAGACTCTAACTACCTACAAGCTCTTGAAGAGAATAGATAAAGTTTATAAAGTATCTTATTTATATGTAAAAGACGTATGATGTGAGTACATTACTACTGGGCATCGCACTTAATAGACCAGTCGAACTATTAGCATGACTATAATTCTTGCATCTGGTATATTATTACTAGAAGTATTCTTTAGGTTCTTGATAGTGTGAAGCGGCCTGGTCAGTATGGAGAAGGAAAGGTCTCCGGCGACGATGGCTGCCACCAGAAGAAACCAAGTCTGTCCGCTTCTAAGAAAATATCATCAGTCAGCTCACGTCCTCGAGGACTGGGCATACGAGAGTTGGGTGTTTAGGAAAGAGGGAAAGAACTCTTGCTCCGCAAGAGCAGAGCTGAACCCCCTCAAGCACAACTAGGTGAGTACACACATTATATCCTCACTGCAACCATCTTCACTACACACACTATTCTGTAACCATCTTCACTCCACACACTATACTGTAACCATCTTCACTCCACACACTATACTATAACCATCTTCACTCCACACACTATAATGTAACCATCTTTACAACACACACTATACTGTTACCATCTTCACAACACACACTATACTGTTACCATCTTCACAACACACACTGTTCTGTAACTATCTTCACAACACAAACTATAATGTAACAATCTTCAATTCACACACTATACTGTAACCATCTTCACAACACACACTATAACGTAACCATCTTCACTACACTGTATCCATCTTCACAATACACATTATAATGTAACCATCCTTACTACACACACTATACTGTAACCATCTTCACAACACACACACTATAATGTAACCATCTTCACTACACACACTATACTGTAACCATCTTCACAACACACACTATAATGTAACCATCTTCACTACATACACAATACTGTAACCGTCTTCACACAATACTGTAACCATCTTCACTACACACACACACACACACTATACTGTAACTATCTTCACAGTAACCATCTTCACTACACACTATCATCACTACACACACTATACTGTAACTCTTCACTACACACTATCTTCATAGTAACCATCTTCACTACACTCTATCATCACTGCACACTATTTTCATTACACACTATTTTTTACTGTAACCATCTTCACTACACACTATCTTCACTGTAACCATCTTAACTACACACAAAAACTTCACAATAATCATTTTCAGTACACACAATATCTTCATTGTAATCATCTTTATTATACCATAGTTTCATCACTGTAACTTTACAACATACTACGCACTATCGCACTATCTTCACCACAGTAATCGTCTTAACTAATGACAACCCTCATCATTGTAACCGTACTTACTTCACACAACCTGAAACACTGTAACCATCTATACTGTAACGACCAGCCTCGTAACTGTAGCCATCTTCCATAAATACTTAAATTTTCATCACCACCACCACAGAACACCCACCACCATCACTACACATCACCACCACACAACACCTACCGTCACTACAGAACACCACCACACAACAACTATCCTGACTACACATCACCACCACACAACACCTACCGTCACTACACATCACCACCACACAACACCTATCATCACTACACATTACCACCACACAATACCTACCATCACTACACATCACCACCAAACAACACCCACCTTCACTACACATCACCACCACACAGCACCTACCGTCACTACACACCACCACACAACACCTACCGTTACTACACATCACCACCACACAACACCTACAATCACGACATATGATCATCCGAGAGTAGAAATTATCCAAACACTAAACACCACAAGCTAATGTGAACAGGACATCATTAGCACCATATGGGAAGTTACCAAACAAAAGAACGTCATTTAAAAATCTAAAATAAGAGGATTCTAAATCCACACATACTACATATGTGAGACCATTACCTGAGTATGCAGCGACAGCTGGGAACCCACACCTTATGAAGCATAAAAAAAACTTGGAAAAATGGTCGAAATTTTGCCACAGGATTAATTCCACAATTAAGAGTCTTCAGCTTCGAGTCAAAGACTTGTTAAAAGAGAGAGAGAGAGAGAGAGAGAGAGAGAGAGAGAGAGAGAGAGAGAGAGAGAGAGAGAGAGAGAGAGAGAGAGAGAGAGAGAGAGAGAGAGAGAGAGAGAGAGAGAGAGAGAGAGAGAGAGAGAGAGAGAGAGAGAGAGAGAGAGGAGAGAGAGAGAGAGAGAGAGAGGAGAGAGAGGAGAGAGAGAGAGAGAGAGAGAGAGAGAGAGAGAGAGAGAGAGAGAGAGAGAGAGAGAGAGAGAGAGAGAGAGAGAGAGAGAGAGAGAGAGAGAGAGAGAGAGAGAGAGAGAGAGAGAGAGAGAGAGAGAGAGAGAGAGAGAGAGAGAGTATGATGTGAGTACATTACTACTGGGCATCGCACTTAATAGACCAGTCGAACTATTAGCATGACTATAATTCTTGCATCTGGTATATTATTACTAGAAGTATTCTTTAGGTTCTTGATAGTGTGAAGCGGCCTGGTCAGTATGGAGAAGGAAAAGGTCTCCGGCGACGATGGCTGCCACCAGAAGAAAACCAAGTCTGTCCGCTTCTAAGAAAATATCATCAGTCAGATGCACGTCCTCGAGGACTGGGCATACGAGAGTTGGGTGTTTAGGAAAGAGGGAAAGAACTCTTGCTCCGCAAGAGCAGAGCTGAACCCCCTCAAGCACAACTAGGTGAGTACACACATTATATCCTCACTGCAACCATCTTCACTACACACACTATTCTGTAACCATCTTCACTCCACACACTATACTGTAACCATCTTCACTCCACACACTATACTATAACCATCTTCACTCCACACACTATAATGTAACCATCTTTACAACACACACTATACTGTTACCATCTTCACAACACACACTATACTGTTACCATCTTCACAACACACACTGTTCTGTAACTATCTTCACAACACAAACTATAATGTAACAATCTTCAATTCACACACTATACTGTAACCATCTTCACAACACACACTATAACGTAACCATCTTCACTACACTGTATCCATCTTCACAATACACATTATAATGTAACCATCCTTACTACACACACTATACTGTAACCATCTTCACAACACACACACTATAATGTAACCATCTTCACTACACACACTATACTGTAACCATCTTCACAACACACACTATAATGTAACCATCTTCACTACATACACAATACTGTAACCGTCTTCACACAATACTGTAACCATCTTCACTACACACACACACACACACACTATACTGTAACTATCTTCACAGTAACCATCTTCACTACACACTATCATCACTACACACACTATACTGTAACTCTTCACTACACACTATCTTCATAGTAACCATCTTCACTACACTCTATCATCACTGCACACTATTTTCATTACACACTATTTTTTACTGTAACCATCTTCACTACACACTATCTTCACTGTAACCATCTTAACTACACACAAAAACTTCACAATAATCATTTTCAGTACACACAATATCTTCATTGTAATCATCTTTATTATACCATAGTTTCATCACTGTAACTTTACAACATACTACGCACTATCGCACTATCTTCACCACAGTAATCGTCTTAACTAATGACAACCCTCATCATTGTAACCGTACTTACTTCACACAACCTGAAACACTGTAACCATCTATACTGTAACGACCAGCCTCGTAACTGTAGCCATCTTCCATAAATACTTAAATTTTCATCACCACCACCACAGAACACCCACCACCATCACTACACATCACCACCACACAACACCTACCGTCACTACAGAACACCACCACACAACAACTATCCTGACTACACATCACCACCACACAACACCTACCGTCACTACACATCACCACCACACAACACCTATCATCACTACACATTACCACCACACAATACCTACCATCACTACACATCACCACCAAACAACACCCACCTTCACTACACATCACCACCACACAGCACCTACCGTCACTACACATCACCACCACACAACACCTACCGTTACTACACATCACCACCACACAACACCTACAATCACGACATATGATCATCCGAGAGTAGAAATTATCCAAACACTAAACACCACAAGCTAATGTGAACAGGACATCATTAGCACCATATGGGAAGTTACCAAACAAAAGAACGTCATTTAAAAATCTAAAATAAGAGGATTCTAAATCCACACATACTACATATGTGAGACCATTACCTGAGTATGCAGCGACAGCTGGGAACCCACACCTTATGAAGCATAAAAAAAACTTGGAAAAATGGTCGAAATTTTGCCACAGGATTAATTCCACAATTAAGAGTCTTCAGCTTCGAGTCAAAGACTTGTTGAAAAAGAGAGAGAGAGAGAGAGAGAGAGAGAGAGAGAGAGAGAGAGAGAGAGAGAGAGAGAGAGAGAGAGAGAGAGAGAGAGAGAGAGAGAGAGAGAGAGAGAGAGAGAGAGAGAGAGAGAGAGAGAGAGAGAGAGAGAGAGAGAGAGAGAGAGAGAGAGGAGAGAGAGAGAGAGAGAGAGAGAGAGAGAGAGAGAGAGAGAGAGAGAGAGAGAGAGAGAGAGAGAGGAGAGGAGAGAGAGAGAGAGAGAGAGAGAGAGAGAGAGAGAGAGAGAGAGAGAGAGAGAGAGAGAGAGAGAGAGAGGAGAGAGAGAGAGAGAGAGAGAGAGAGAGAGAGAGAGAGAGAGAGAGAGAGAGAGAGAGAGAGAGAGAGAGAGAGAGGAAGAGGGAGAGAGAGAGGAGAGAGAGAGAGAGAGAGTATGATGTGAGTACATTACTACTGGGCATCGCACTTAATAGACCAGTCGAACTATTAGCATGACTATAATTCTTGCATCTGGTATATTATTACTAGAAGTATTCTTTAGGTTCTTGATAGTGTGAAGCGGCCTGGTCAGTATGGAGAAGGAAAAGGTCTCCGGCGACGATGGCTGCCACCAGAAGAAAACCAAGTCTGTCCGCTTCTAAGAAAATATCATCAGTCAGATGCACGTCCTCGAGGACTGGGCATACGAGAGTTGGGTGTTTAGGAAAGAGGGAAAGAACTCTTGCTCCGCAAGAGCAGAGCTGAACCCCCTCAAGCACAACTAGGTGAGTACACACATTATATCCTCACTGCAACCATCTTCACTACACACACTATTCTGTAACCATCTTCACTCACACACACTATAGTAACCATCTTCACTCCACACACTATACTATAACCATCTTCACTCCACACACTATAATGTAACCATCTTTACAACACACACTATACTGTTACCATCTTCACAACACACACTATACTGTTACCATCTTCACAACACACACTGTTCTGTAACTATCTTCACAACACAAACTATAATGTAACAATCTTCAATTCACACACTATACTGTAACCATCTTCACAACACACACTATAACGTAACCATCTTCACTACACTGTATCCATCTTCACAATACACATTATAATGTAACCATCCTTACTACACACACTATACTGTAACCATCTTCACAACACACACACTATAATGTAACCATCTTCACTACACACACTATACTGTAACCATCTTCACAACACACACTATAATGTAACCATCTTCACTACATACACAATACTGTAACCGTCTTCACACAATACTGTAACCATCTTCACTACACACACACACACACACACTATACTGTAACTATCTTCACAGTAACCATCTTCACTACACACTATCATCACTACACACACTATACTGTAACTCTTCACTACACACTATCTTCATAGTAACCATCTTCACTACACTCTATCATCACTGCACACTATTTTCATTACACACTATTTTTTACTGTAACCATCTTCACTACACACTATCTTCACTGTAACCATCTTAACTACACACAAAAACTTCACAATAATCATTTTCAGTACACACAATATCTTCATTGTAATCATCTTTATTATACCATAGTTTCATCACTGTAACTTTACAACATACTACGCACTATCGCACTATCTTCACCACAGTAATCGTCTTAACTAATGACAACCCTCATCATTGTAACCGTACTTACTTCACACAACCTGAAACACTGTAACCATCTATACTGTAACGACCAGCCTCGTAACTGTAGCCATCTTCCATAAATACTTAAATTTTCATCACCACCACCACAGAACACCCACCACCATCACTACACATCACCACCACACAACACCTACCGTCACTACAGAACACCACCACACAACAACTATCCTGACTACACATCACCACCACACAACACCTACCGTCACTACACATCACCACCACACAACACCTATCATCACTACACATTACCACCACACAATACTACCATCACTACACATCACCACCAAACAACACCCACCTTCACTACACATCACCACCACACAGCACCTACCGTCACTACACATCACCACCACACAACACCTACCGTTACTACACATCACCACCACACAACACCTACAATCACGACATATGATCATCCGAGAGTAGAAATTATCCAAACACTAAACACCACAAGCTAATGTGAACAGGACATCATTAGCACCATATGGGAAGTTACCAAACAAAAGAACGTCATTTAAAAATCTAAAATAAGAGGATTCTAAATCCACACATACTACATATGTGAGACCATTACCTGAGTATGCAGCGACAGCTGGGAACCCACACCTTATGAAGCATAAAAAAAACTTGGAAAAATGGTCGAAATTTTGCCACAGGATTAATTCCACAATTAAGAGTCTTCAGCTTCGAGTCAAAGACTTGTTGAAAAAGAGAAAGAGAGAGAGAGAGAGAGAGAGAGAGAGAGAGAGAGAGAGAGAGAGAGAGAGAGAGAGAGAGAGAGAGAGAGAGAGAGAGAGAGAGAGAGAGAGAGAGAGAGAGGAGAGAGAGAGAGAGAGAGAGAGAGAGAGAGAGTATGATGTGAGTACATTACTACTGGGCATCGCACTTAATAGACCAGTCGAACTATTAGCATGACTATAATTCTTGCATCTGGTATATTATTACTAGAAGTATTCTTTAGGTTCTTGATAGTGTGAAGCGGCCTGGTCAGTATGGAGAAGGAAAAGGTCTCCGGCGACGATGGCTGCCACCAGAAGAAAACCAAGTCTGTCCGCTTCTAAGAAAATATCATCAGTCAGATGCACGTCCTCGAGGACTGGGCATACGAGAGTTGGGTGTTTAGGAAAGAGGGAAAGAACTCTTGCTCCGCAAGAGCAGAGCTGAACCCCCTCAAGCACAACTAGGTGAGTACACACATTATATCCTCACTGCAACCATCTTCACTACACACACTATTCTGTAACCATCTTCACTCCACACACTATACTGTAACCATCTTCACTCCACACACTATACTATAACCATCTTCACTCCACACACTATAATGTAACCATCTTTACAACACACACTATACTGTACCATCTTCACAACACACACTATACTGTTACCATCTTCACAACACACACTGTTCTGTAACTATCTTCACAACACAAACTATAATGTAACAATCTTCAATTCACACACTATACTGTAACCATCTTCACAACACACACTATAACGTAACCATCTTCACTACACTGTATCCATCTTCACAATACACATTATAATGTAACCATCCTTACTACACACACTATACTGTAACCATCTTCACAACACACACACTATAATGTAACCATCTTCACTACACACACTATACTGTAACCATCTTCACAACACACACTATAATGTAACCATCTTCACTACATACACAATACTGTAACCGTCTTCACACAATACTGTAACCATCTTCACTACACACACACACACACACACACTATACTGTAACTATCTTCACAGTAACCATCTTCACTACACACTATCATCACTACACACACTATACTGTAACTCTTCACTACACACTATCTTCATAGTAACCATCTTCACTACACTCTATCATCACTGCACACTATTTTCATTACACACTATTTTTTACTGTAACCATCTTCACTACACACTATCTTCACTGTAACCATCTTAACTACACACAAAAACTTCACAATAATCATTTTCAGTACACACAATATCTTCATTGTAATCATCTTTATTATACCATAGTTTCATCACTGTAACTTTACAACATACTACGCACTATCGCACTATCTTCACCACAGTAATCGTCTTAACTAATGACAACCCTCATCATTGTAACCGTACTTACTTCACACAACCTGAAACACTGTAACCATCTATACTGTAACGACCAGCCTCGTAACTGTAGCCATCTTCCATAAATACTTAAATTTTCATCACCACCACCACAGAACACCCACCACCATCACTACACATCACCACCACACAACACCTACCGTCACTACAGAACACCACCACACAACAACTATCCTGACTACACATCACCACCACACAACACCTACCGTCACTACACATCACCACCACACAACACCTATCATCACTACACATTACCACCACACAATACCTACCATCACTACACATCACCACCAAACAACACCCACCTTCACTACACATCACCACCACACAGCACCTACCGTCACTACACATCACCACCACACAACACCTACCGTTACTACACATCACCACCACACAACACCTACAATCACGACATATGATCATCCGAGAGTAGAAATTATCCAAACACTAAACACCACAAGCTAATGTGAACAGGACATCATTAGCACCATATGGGAAGTTACCAAACAAAAGAACGTCATTTAAAAATCTAAAATAAGAGGATTCTAAATCCACACATACTACATATGTGAGACCATTACCTGAGTATGCAGCGACAGCTGGGAACCCACACCTTATGAAGCATAAAAAAAACTTGGAAAAATGGTCGAAATTTTGCCACAGGATTAATTCCACAATTAAGAGTCTTCAGCTTCGAGTCAAAGACTTGTTGAAAAAGAGAAAGAGAGAGAGAGAGAGAGAGAGAGAGAGAGAGAGAGAGAAGAGAGAGAGAGAGAGAGAGAGAGAGAGAGAGAGAGAGGAGAGAGGAGAGAGAGAGAGAGAGAGAGAGAGAGAGAGAGAGAGAGAGAGAGAGAGAGAGAGAGAGAGAGAGAGAGAGAGAGAGAGAGAGAGAGAGAGGAGAGAGGAGAGAGAGAGAGGAGAGAGAGAGAGAGAGAGAGAGAGAGAGAGGGAGAGAGAGAGAGAGAGAGAGTATGATGTGAGTACATTACTACTGGGCATCGCACTTAATAGACCAGTCGAACTATTAGCATGACTATAATTCTTGCATCTGGTATATTATTACTAGAAGTATTCTTTAGGTTCTTGATAGTGTGAAGCGGCCTGGTCAGTATGGAGAAGGAAAAGGTCTCCGGCGACGATGGCTGCCACCAGAAGAAAACCAAGTCTGTCCGCTTCTAAGAAAATATCATCAGTCAGATGCACGTCCTCGAGGACTGGGCATACGAGAGTTGGGTGTTTAGGAAAGAGGGAAAGAACTCTTGCTCCGCAAGAGCAGAGCTGAACCCCCTCAAGCACAACTAGGTGAGTACACACATTATATCCTCACTGCAACCATCTTCACTACACACACTATTCTGTAACCATCTTCACTCCACACACTATACTGTAACCATCTTCACTCCACACACTATACTATAACCATCTTCACTCCACACACTATAATGTAACCATCTTTACAACACACACTATACTGTTACCATCTTCACAACACACACTATACTGTTACCATCTTCACAACACACACTGTTCTGTAACTATCTTCACAACACAAACTATAATGTAACAATCTTCAATTCACACACTATACTGTAACCATCTTCACAACACACACTATAACGTAACCATCTTCACTACACTGTATCCATCTTCACAATACACATTATAATGTAACCATCCTTACTACACACACTATACTGTAACCATCTTCACAACACACACACTATAATGTAACCATCTTCACTACACACACTATACTGTAACCATCTTCACAACACACACTATAATGTAACCATCTTCACTACATACACAATACTGTAACCGTCTTCACACAATACTGTAACCATCTTCACTACACACACACACACACACACTATACTGTAACTATCTTCACAGTAACCATCTTCACTACACACTATCATCACTACACACACTATACTGTAACTCTTCACTACACACTATCTTCATAGTAACCATCTTCACTACACTCTATCATCACTGCACACTATTTTCATTACACACTATTTTTTACTGTAACCATCTTCACTACACACTATCTTCACTGTAACCATCTTAACTACACACAAAAACTTCACAATAATCATTTTCAGTACACACAATATCTTCATTGTAATCATCTTTATTATACCATAGTTTCATCACTGTAACTTTACAACATACTACGCACTATCGCACTATCTTCACCACAGTAATCGTCTTAACTAATGACAACCCTCATCATTGTAACCGTACTTACTTCACACAACCTGAAACACTGTAACCATCTATACTGTAACGACCAGCCTCGTAACTGTAGCCATCTTCCATAAATACTTAAATTTCATCACCACCACCACAGAACACCCACCACCATCACTACACATCACCACCACACAACACCTACCGTCACTACAGAACACCACCACACAACAACTATCCTGACTACACATCACCACCACACAACACCTACCGTCACTACACATCACCACCACACAACACCTATCATCACTACACATTACCACCACACAATACCTACCATCACTACACATCACCACCAAACAACACCCACCTTCACTACACATCACCACCACACAGCACCTACCGTCACTACACATCACCACCACACAACACCTACCGTTACTACACATCACCACCACACAACACCTACAATCACGACATATGATCATCCGAGAGTAGAAATTATCCAAACACTAAACACCACAAGCTAATGTGAACAGGACATCATTAGCACCATATGGGAAGTTACCAAACAAAAGAACGTCATTTAAAAATCTAAAATAAGAGGATTCTAAATCCACACATACTACATATGTGAGACCATTACCTGAGTATGCAGCGACAGCTGGGAACCCACACCTTATGAAGCATAAAAAAAACTTGGAAAAATGGTCGAAATTTTGCCACAGGATTAATTCCACAATTAAGAGTCTTCAGCTTCGAGTCAAAGACTTGTTGAAAAAGAGAAAGAGAGAGAGAGAGAGAGAGAGAGGAGAGAGAGAGAGAGAGAGAGAGAGAGAGAGAGAGAGAGAGAGAGAGAGAGAGAGAGAGAGAGAGAGAGAGAGAGAGAGAGAGAGTATGATGTGAGTACATTACTACTGGGCATCGCACATAGACCAGTCGAACTATTAGCATGACTATAATTCTTGCATCTGGTATATATTACTAGAAGTATTCTTTAGGTTCTTGATAGATGTGAAGCGCCTGGTCAGTATGGAGAAGGAAAAGGTCTCCGGCGACGATGGCTGCCACCAGAAGAAAACCAAGTCTGTCCGCTTCTAGAAAATATCATCAGTCAGATGCACGTCCTCGAGGACTGGGCATACGAGAGTTGGGTGTTTAGGAAAGAGGGAAAGAACTCTTGCTCCGCAAGAGCAGAGCTGAACCCCCTCAAGCACAACTAGGTGAGTACACACATTATATCCTCACTGCAACCATCTTCACTACACACACTATTCTGTAACCATCTTCACTCCACACACTATACTGTAACCATCTTCACTCCACACACTATACTATAACCATCTTCACTCCACACACTATAATGTAACCATCTTTACAACACACACTATACTGTTACCATCTTCACAACACACACTATACTGTTACCATCTTCACAACACACACTGTTCTGTAACTATCTTCACAACACAAACTATAATGTAACAATCTTCAATTCACACACTATACTGTAACCATCTTCACAACACACACTATAACGTAACCATCTTCACTACACTGTATCCATCTTCACAATACACATTATAATGTAACCATCCTTACTACACACACTATACTGTAACCATCTTCACAACACACACACTATAATGTAACCATCTTCACTACACACACTATACTGTAACCATCTTCACAACACACACTATAATGTAACCATCTTCACTACATACACAATACTGTAACCGTCTTCACACAATACTGTAACCATCTTCACTACACACACACACACACACACACTATACTGTAACTATCTTCACAGTAACCATCTTCACTACACACTATCATCACTACACACACTATACTGTAACTCTTCACTACACACTATCTTCATAGTAACCATCTTCACTACACTCTATCATCACTGCACACTATTTTCATTACACACTATTTTTTACTGTAACCATCTTCACTACACACTATCTTCACTGTAACCATCTTAACTACACACAAAAACTTCACAATAATCATTTTCAGTACACACAATATCTTCATTGTAATCATCTTTATTATACCATAGTTTCATCACTGTAACTTTACAACATACTACGCACTATCGCACTATCTTCACCACAGTAATCGTCTTAACTAATGACAACCCTCATCATTGTAACCGTACTTACTTCACACAACCTGAAACACTGTAACCATCTATACTGTAACGACCAGCCTCGTAACTGTAGCCATCTTCCATAAATACTTAAATTTTCATCACCACCACCACAGAACACCCACCACCATCACTACACATCACCACCACACAACACCTACCGTCACTACAGAACACCACCACACAACAACTATCCTGACTACACATCACCACCACACAACACCTACCGTCACTACACATCACCACCACACAACACCTATCATCACTACACATTACCACCACACAATACCTACCATCACTACACATCACCACCAAACAACACCCACCTTCACTACACATCACCACCACACAGCACCTACCGTCACTACACATCACCACCACACAACACCTACCGTTACTACACATCACCACCACACAACACCTACAATCACGACATATGATCATCCGAGAGTAGAAATTATCCAAACACTAAACACCACAAGCTAATGTGAACAGGACATCATTAGCACCATATGGGAAGTTACCAAACAAAAGAACGTCATTTAAAAATCTAAAATAAGAGGATTCTAAATCCACACATACTACATATGTGAGACCATTACCTGAGTATGCAGCGACAGCTGGGAACCCACACCTTATGAAGCATAAAAAAAACTTGGAAAAATGGTCGAAATTTTGCCACAGGATTAATTCCACAATTAAGAGTCTTCAGCTTCGAGTCAAAGACTTGTTGAAAAAGAGAAAGAGAGAGAGAGAGAGAGAGAGAGAGAGAGAGAGAGAGAGAGAGAGAGAGAGAGAGAGAGAGAGAGAGAGAGAGAGAGAGAGAGAGAGGAGAGAGAGAGAGAGAGAGAGAGAGGAGAGAGAGAGAGAGAGAGAGAGAGAGAGAGAGAGAGAGAGAGAGAGAGAGAGAGAAGAGAGAGAGAGAGAGAGAGTATGATGTGAGTACATTACTACTGGGCATCGCACTTAATAGACCAGTCGAACTATTAGCATGACTATAATTCTTGCATCTGGTATATTATTACTAGAAGTATTCTTTAGGTTCTTGATAGTGTGAAGCGGCCTGGTCAGTATGGAGAAGGAAAAGGTCTCCGGCGACGATGGCTGCCACCAGAAGAAAACCAAGTCTGTCCGCTTCTAAGAAAATATCATCAGTCAGATGCACGTCCTCGAGGACTGGGCATACGAGAGTTGGGTGTTTAGGAAAGAGGGAAAGAACTCTTGCTCCGCAAGAGCAGAGCTGAACCCCCTCAAGCACAACTAGGTGAGTACACACATTATATCCTCACTGCAACCATCTTCACTACACACACTATTCTGTAACCATCTTCACTCCACACACTATACTGTAACCATCTTCACTCCACACACTATACTATAACCATCTTCACTCCACACACTATAATGTAACCATCTTTACAACACACACTATACTGTTACCATCTTCACAACACACACTATACTGTTACCATCTTCACAACACACACTGTTCTGTAACTATCTTCACAACACAAACTATAATGTAACAATCTTCAATTCACACACTATACTGTAACCATCTTCACAACACACACTATAACGTAACCATCTTCACTACACTGTATCCATCTTCACAATACACATTATAATGTAACCATCCTTACTACACACACTATACTGTAACCATCTTCACAACACACACACTATAATGTAACCATCTTCACTACACACACTATACTGTAACCATCTTCACAACACACACTATAATGTAACCATCTTCACTACATACACAATACTGTAACCGTCTTCACACAATACTGTAACCATCTTCACTACACACACACACACACACACTATACTGTAACTATCTTCACAGTAACCATCTTCACTACACACTATCATCACTACACACACTATACTGTAACTCTTCACTACACACTATCTTCATAGTAACCATCTTCACTACACTCTATCATCACTGCACACTATTTTCATTACACACTATTTTTTACTGTAACCATCTTCACTACACACTATCTTCACTGTAACCATCTTAACTACACACAAAAACTTCACAATAATCATTTTCAGTACACACAATATCTTCATTGTAATCATCTTTATTATACCATAGTTTCATCACTGTAACTTTACAACATACTACGCACTATCGCACTATCTTCACCACAGTAATCGTCTTAACTAATGACAACCCTCATCATTGTAACCGTACTTACTTCACACAACCTGAAACACTGTAACCATCTATACTGTAACGACCAGCCTCGTAACTGTAGCCATCTTCCATAAATACTTAAATTTTCATCACCACCACCACAGAACACCCACCACCATCACTACACATCACCACCACACAACACCTACCGTCACTACAGAACACCACCACACAACAACTATCCTGACTACACATCACCACCACACAACACCTACCGTCACTACACATCACCACCACACAACACCTATCATCACTACACATTACCACCACACAATACCTACCATCACTACACATCACCACCAAACAACACCCACCTTCACTACACATCACCACCACACAGCACCTACCGTCACTACACATCACCACCACACAACACCTACCGTTACTACACATCACCACCACACAACACCTACAATCACGACATATGATCATCCGAGAGTAGAAATTATCCAAACACTAAACACCACAAGCTAATGTGAACAGGACATCATTAGCACCATATGGGAAGTTACCAAACAAAAGAACGTCATTTAAAAATCTAAAATAAGAGGATTCTAAATCCACACATACTACATATGTGAGACCATTACCTGAGTATGCAGCGACAGCTGGGAACCCACACCTTATGAAGCATAAAAAAAACTTGGAAAAATGGTCGAAATTTTGCCACAGGATTAATTCCACAATTAAGAGTCTTCAGCTTCGAGTCAAAGACTTGTTGAAAAAGAGAAAGAGAGAGAGAGAGAGAGAGAGAGAGAGAGAGAGAGAGAGAGAGAGAGGAGAGAGAGAGAGAGAGAGAGAGAGAGAGAGAGAGAGAGAGAGAGAGAGAGAGAGAGAGAGAGAGAGAGAGAGAGAGAGAGAGAGAGAGAGAGAGAGAGAGAGAGAGAGAGAGAGAGAGAGAGAGAGAGAGAGAGAGAGAGAGAGAGAGAGAGAGAGAGAGAGAGAGAGAGAGAGAGAGAGGAGAGAGAGAGAGAGAGGAGAGAGAGAGGAGAGGAGAGAGAGAGAGAGAGAGAGAGAGAGAGAGAGGAGAGAGAGAGAGAGAGAGAGAGAGAGAGGAGAGAGAGAGAGAGAGAGAGAAGGAGAGAGAGAGAGAGAGAGAGAGGGAGAGAGAGAGAGAGAAGAGAGAGAGAGAGGAGAGAGAGAGAGAGAGAGAGAGAGAGAGAGAGAGAGAGAGAGAGAGAGAGAGAGAGAGAGGAGAGAGAGAGAGAGAGAGAGAGAGAGAGAGAGAGAGAGAGAGAGAGAGAGAGAGAGAGAGAGAGAGAGAGAGAGAGAGAGAGAGAGAGAAGAGAGAGAGGAGAGAGAGAGAGGAGAGAAGAAGAGAGAGAGGAGAGAGAGAGAGAGAGAGTATGATGTGAGTACATTACTACTGGGCATCGCACTTAATAGACCAGTCGAACTATTAGCATGACTATAATTCTTGCATCTGGTATATTATTACTAGAAGTATTCTTTAGGTTCTTGATAGTGTGAAGCGGCCTGGTCAGTATGGAGAAGGAAAAGGTCTCCGGCGACGATGGCTGCCACCAGAAGAAAACCAAGTCTGTCCGCTTCTAAGAAAATATCATCAGTCAGATGCACGTCCTCGAGGACTGGGCATACGAGAGTTGGGTGTTTAGGAAAGAGGGAAAGAACTCTTGCTCCGCAAGAGCAGAGCTGAACCCCCTCAAGCACAACTAGGTGAGTACACACATTATATCCTCACTGCAACCATCTTCACTACACACACTATTCTGTAACCATCTTCACTCCACACACTATACTGTAACCATCTTCACTCCACACACTATACTATAACCATCTTCACTCCACACACTATAATGTAACCATCTTTACAACACACACTATACTGTTACCATCTTCACAACACACACTATACTGTTACCATCTTCACAACACACACTGTTCTGTAACTATCTTCACAACACAAACTATAATGTAACAATCTTCAATTCACACACTATACTGTAACCATCTTCACAACACACACTATAACGTAACCATCTTCACTACACTGTATCCATCTTCACAATACACATTATAATGTAACCATCCTTACTACACACACTATACTGTAACCATCTTCACAACACACACACTATAATGTAACCATCTTCACACACACTATACTGTAACCATCTTCACAACACACACTATAATGTAACCATCTTCACTACATACACAATACTGTAACCGTCTTCACACAATACTGTAACCATCTTCACTACACACACACACACACACTATACTGTAACTATCTTCACAGTAACCATCTTCACTACACACATATCACTACACACACTATACTGTAACTCTTCACTACACACTATCTTCATAGTAACCATCTTCACTACACTCTATCATCACTGCACACTATTTTCATTACACACTATTTTTTACTGTAACCATCTTCACTACACACTATCTTCACTGTAACCATCTTAACTACACACAAAAACTTCACAATAATCATTTTCAGTACACACAATATCTTCATTGTAATCATCTTTATTATACCATAGTTTCATCACTGTAACTTTACAACATACTACGCACTATCGCACTATCTTCACCACAGTAATCGTCTTAACTAATGACAACCCTCATCATTGTAACCGTACTTACTTCACACAACCTGAAACACTGTAACCATCTATACTGTAACGACCAGCCTCGTAACTGTAGCCATCTTCCATAAATACTTAAATTTTCATCACCACCACCACAGAACACCCACCACCATCACTACACATCACCACCACACAACACCTACCGTCACTACAGAACACCACCACACAACAACTATCCTGACTACACATCACCACCACACAACACCTACCGTCACTACACATCACCACCACACAACACCTATCATCACTACACATTACCACCACACAATACCTACCATCACTACACATCACCACCAAACAACACCCACCTTCACTACACATCACCACCACACAGCACCTACCGTCACTACACATCACCACCACACAACACCTACCGTTACTACACATCACCACCACACAACACCTACAATCACGACATATGATCATCCGAGAGTAGAAATTATCCAAACACTAAACACCACAAGCTAATGTGAACAGGACATCATTAGCACCATATGGGAAGTTACCAAACAAAAGAACGTCATTTAAAAATCTAAAATAAGAGGATTCTAAATCCACACATACTACATATGTGAGACCATTACCTGAGTATGCAGCGACAGCTGGGAACCCACACCTTATGAAGCATAAAAAAAACTTGGAAAAATGGTCGAAATTTTGCCACAGGATTAATTCCACAATTAAGAGTCTTCAGCTTCGAGTCAAAGACTTGTTGAAAAAGAGAAAGAGAGAGAGAGAGAGAGAGAGAGAGAGAGAGGAGAGAGAGAGAGAGAGAGAGAGAGAGAGAGAGAGAGAGAGAGAGAGGAGAGAGAGAAGAGAGAGAGAGAGAGAGAGAGAGAGAGAGAGAGAGAGAGAGAGAGAGAGAGAG
>NW_027189148.1:1988632-2009391 GCF_040958095.1 Procambarus clarkii | reverse complement strand
TTGCCTAATAAGCCAAGTTTTCCTGAATTAATATATTTTCTCTAATTTTTTTCTTATGAAATGATAAAACTGTTCATTTCATTATGTATGAGTTAAGTTCTTTTCATTTGAGTTAAAACTAATGTAGATATATAACCGAACCTAACCAACCCTAAAATGGTTAAGATAAATTGATTGGAATATGTATGTGGACGCTCAGTTAGTGTTACTGTAATTTATATGGTTAACGTTTGAATGACATAGTTTCCCCTCATTGTCACATTTTTTGTTACTATTTCGCTGTTCATTCTCACTCTCTCTGAATTCCGTGGACTAATTGTGCTCACGAGTGTTTGTTTAAGGTACGGTAACCATAGGCTTTTCACACAATAATTTGCAACTATTTAAGAAGAAACATTTCTAAAGATTATCTAAGTTTCTAATAAATATTCTTTTTCCTAACATACAAGTCAATCACACAGTACCTAACTTCAGTCAGAAACACTTTTCCTACTATATCTCGCAACGTCGTTTGCATATATATCCTATCTTAAAAAATAACAATTTTAATTCATAACTGGCAACCCCCCTCCCCTCCAGAGCTTTCAAGGCCACCAAACGTCATTCCTTTCCCTTAACCTCTCCCAAATTATCTTTTGCACCAATACACAAACTAGGGGGCTTTATTGCTGAGTGGACGTCGCTCCCGACTCGTAATCCTAGCTCATTCGATCCCCCGGTGATGGCACAAACGGAAATCAGCAGAGTTTCTATCATTCTGATGCCCTCTGTTACTTAGCAGTAAATATGTAAATGAGCGTTAGACAGCTGTTGCGGGCTGCTTCCTGGGTGTGTGTGTGTCTGTGTGTGTGTGGAATTTTTTTTTATTAGTTATTAATAATTGATTGATTGGCAGTTGAGAGGCGGGCCGAAAGAGCAGAGCTCAACACTCGCAAGCACAACTAGGTGAACACAACTAGATAAATACTAACAAACCACGATCTCGTATAATCCACTACACACACAACCCGACCTCCCCCCCAACTCCCTTAATCACTCTACCTAAGTCATTAAAAAATTAAAACAAATCAATTAATACACCAAAAATACTAACTATAAATAAAGGAACCAAATTTGAGACATACAGCGACTCCAGCGTGGTCTAGTCGGAAGAGAACGTGTTCTCATCTGGATAGATTGCGATCGAGCCTGTCGGAACGGGTGTGTAACTGCAGGGCACAAATATTTGTGTGTCCCCTCCTGTAGCTGCCTCTGTTTCGACAGGCTTCCTGGATAGCTAGAATTGACCTGGCCCTTGGAAAGTGGGGAAGGGGTGAAATCCGTTGGGCCCACGGATGGATACCTTGGATCCATGGACTTAGGGCAGGTCTAATCACCTGGGATTCGAACCCACGGTGGGAATAAGGGAGGAGATATGGGGAGGGGAAGGGGAAGGATGTTTCCTGGAACCAAACCTCACATAAACCCGGACACTCACACACACACCCTCACCCGAACACTCACAGGGGCACTCACACTCACACACACCCATAGACTGTGATAAGTGAGACCATCTGAGGGGACACAGATGGCCTCGTGGACCCACAGGCATAACCGGACACACACGCAACCGGACACACTCACACACTCACACGGACACTCACAGGGATAAACACACACACATACACACATCCATAGACACAAACTGTGATAAGGGAGACCATCTGAGGGGACACAGATGGCCTCCTGGACCCACAGGTATATATCAATATTTAAATATACATACATATTTATAAATATAACATTTTTAAAAAATAAATAAATAAAATAAAAAATAAATAATATATATATATATATTATATATATATATATATATATATATATATATATATGTATATATATATATGTCGTACCTAGTAGCTAGAACGCACTTCTCAGCCTACTATGCAAGGCCCGATTTGCCTAATAAGCCAAGTTTTCCTGAATTAATATATTTTCTCTAATTTTTTTCTTATGAAATGATAAAACTGTTCATTTCATTATGTATGAGTTAAGTTCTTTTCATTTGAGTTAAAACTAATGTAGATATATAACCGAACCTAACCAACCCTAAAATGGTTAAGATAAATTGATTGGAATATGTATGTGGACGCTCAGTTAGTGTTACTGTAATTTATATGGTTAACGTTTGAATGACATAGTTTCCCCTCATTGTCACATTTTTTGTTACTATTTCGCTGTTCATTCTCACTCTCTCTGAATTCCGTGGACTAATTGTGCTCACGAGTGTTTGTTTAAGGTACGGTAACCATAGGCTTTTCACACAATAATTTGCAACTATTTAAGAAGAAACATTTCTAAAGATTATCTAAGTTTCTAATAAATATTCTTTTTCCTAACATACAAGTCAATCACACAGTACCTAACTTCAGTCAGAAACACTTTTCCTACTATATCTCGCAACGTCGTTTGCATATATATCCTATCTTAAAAAATAACAATTTTAATTCATAACTGGCAACCCCCCTCCCCTCCAGAGCTTTCAAGGCCACCAAACGTCATTCCTTTCCCTTAACCTCTCCCAAATTATCTTTTGCACCAATACACAAACTAGGGGGCTTTATTGCTGAGTGGACGTCGCTCCCGACTCGTAATCCTAGCTCATTCGATCCCCCGGTGATGGCACAAACGGAAATCAGCAGAGTTTCTATCATTCTGATGCCCTCTGTTACTTAGCAGTAAATATGTAAATGAGCGTTAGACAGCTGTTGCGGGCTGCTTCCTGGGTGTGTGTGTGTTCTGTGTGTGTGTGGAATTTTTTTTTATTAGTTATTAATAATTGATTGATTGGCAGTTGAGAGGCGGGCCGAAAGAGCAGAGCTCAACACTCGCAAGCACAACTAGGTGAACACAACTAGATAAATACTAACAAACCACGATCTCGTATAATCCACTACACACACAACCCGACCTCCCCCCCAACTCCCTTAATCACTCTACCTAAGTCATTAAAAAATTAAAACAAATCAATTAATACACCAAAAATACTAACTATAAATAAAGGAACCAAATTTGAGACATACAACGACTCCAGCGTGGTCTAGTCGGAAGAGAACGTGTTCTCATCTGGATAGATTGCGATCGAGCCTGTCGGAACGGGTGTGTAACTGCAGGGCACAAATATTTGTGTGTCCCCTCCTGTAGCTGCCTCTGTTTCGACAGGCTTCCTGGATAGCTAGAATTGACCTGGCCCTTGGAAAGTGGGGAAGGGGTGAAATCCGTTGGGCCCACGGATGGATACCTTGGATCCATGGACTTAGGGCAGGTCTAATCACCTGGGATTCGAACCCACGGTGGGAATAAGGGAGGAGATATGGGGAGGGGAAGGGGAAGGATGTTTCCTGGAACCAAACCTCACATAAACCCGGACACTCACACACACACCCTCACCCGAACACTCACAGGGGCACTCACACTCACACACACCCATAGACTGTGATAAGTGAGACCATCTGAGGGGACACAGATGGCCTCGTGGACCCACAGGCATAACCGGACACACACGCAACCGGACACACTCACACACTCACACGGACACTCACAGGGATAAACACACACACATACACACATCCATAGACACAAACTGTGATAAGGGAGACCATCTGAGGGGACACAGATGGCCTCCTGGACCCACAGGTATATATCAATATTTAAATATACATACATATTTATAAATATAACATTTTTAAAAAATAAATAAATAAAATAAAAATAAATATATATATATATATATATATATATATATATATATATATATATATATATATATATATATATATATATATATATATGTCGTACCTAGTAGCTAGAACGCACTTCTCAGCCTACTATGCAAGGCCCGATTTGCCTAATAAGCCAAGTTTTCCTGAATTAATATATTTTCTCTAATTTTTTTCTTATGAAATGATAAAACTGTTCATTTCATTATGTATGAGTTAAGTTCTTTTCATTTGAGTTAAAACTAATGTAGATATATAACCGAACCTAACCAACCCTAAAATGGTTAAGATAAATTGATTGGAATATGTATGTGGACGCTCAGTTAGTGTTACTGTAATTTATATGGTTAACGTTTGAATGACATAGTTTCCCCTCATTGTCACATTTTTTGTTACTATTTCGCTGTTCATTCTCACTCTCTCTGAATTCCGTGGACTAATTGTGCTCACGAGTGTTTGTTTAAGGTACGGTAACCATAGGCTTTTCACACAATAATTTGCAACTATTTAAGAAGAAACATTTCTAAAGATTATCTAAGTTTCTAATAAATATTCTTTTTCCTAACATACAAGTCAATCACACAGTACCTAACTTCAGTCAGAAACACTTTTCCTACTATATCTCGCAACGTCGTTTGCATATATATCCTATCTTAAAAAATAACAATTTTAATTCATAACTGGCAACCCCCCTCCCCCAGAGCTTTCAAGGCCACCAAACGTCATTCCTTTCCCTTAACCTCTCCCAAATTATCTTTTGCACCAATACACAAACTAGGGGGCTTTATTGCTGAGTGGACGTCGCTCCCGACTCGTAATCCTAGCTCATTCGATCCCCCGGTGATGGCACAAACGGAAATCAGCAGAGTTTCTATCATTCTGATGCCCTCTGTTACTTAGCAGTAAATATGTAAATGAGCGTTAGACAGCTGTTGCGGGCTGCTTCCTGGGTGTGTGTGTGTGTCTGTGTGTGTGTGGAATTTTTTTTTATTAGTTATTAATAATTGATTGATTGGCAGTTGAGAGGCGGGCCGAAAGAGCAGAGCTCAACACTCGCAAGCACAACTAGGTGAACACAACTAGATAAATACTAACAAACCACGATCTCGTATAATCCACTACACACACAACCCGACCTCCCCCCCAACTCCCTTAATCACTCTACCTAAGTCATTAAAAAATTAAAACAAATCAATTAATACACCAAAAATACTAACTATAAATAAAGGAACCAAATTTGAGACATACAACGACTCCAGCGTGGTCTAGTCGGAAGAGAACGTGTTCTCATCTGGATAGATTGCGATCGAGCCTGTCGGAACGGGTGTGTAACTGCAGGGCACAAATATTTGTGTGTCCCCTCCTGTAGCTGCCTCTGTTTCGACAGGCTTCCTGGATAGCTAGAATTGACCTGGCCCTTGGAAAGTGGGGAAGGGGTGAAATCCGTTGGGCCCACGGATGGATACCTTGGATCCATGGACTTAGGGCAGGTCTAATCACCTGGGATTCGAACCCACGGTGGGAATAAGGGAGGAGATATGGGGAGGGGAAGGGGAAGGATGTTTCCTGGAACCAAACCTCACATAAACCCGGACACTCACACACACACCCTCACCCGAACACTCACAGGGGCACTCACACTCACACACACCCATAGACTGTGATAAGTGAGACCATCTGAGGGGACACAGATGGCCTCGTGGACCCACAGGCATAACCGGACACACACGCAACCGGACACACTCACACACTCACACGGACACTCACAGGGATAAACACACACACATACACACATCCATAGACACAAACTGTGATAAGGGAGACCATCTGAGGGGACACAGATGGCCTCCTGGACCCACAGGTATATATCAATATTTAAATATACATACATATTTATAAATATAACATTTTTAAAAAAAATAAATAAAATAAAAAAATATATATATATATATATATATATATATATATATATATATATATATATATATATATATGTATATATATATATGTCGTACCTAGTAGCTAGAACGCACTTCTCAGCCTACTATGCAAGGCCCGATTTGCCTAATAAGCCAAGTTTTCCTGAATTAATATATTTTCTCTAATTTTTTTCTTATGAAATGATAAAACTGTTCATTTCATTATGTATGAGTTAAGTTCTTTTCATTTGAGTTAAAACTAATGTAGATATATAACCGAACCTAACCAACCCTAAAATGGTTAAGATAAATTGATTGGAATATGTATGTGGACGCTCAGTTAGTGTTACTGTAATTTATATGGTTAACGTTTGAATGACATAGTTTCCCCTCATTGTCACATTTTTTGTTACTATTTCGCTGTTCATTCTCACTCTCTCTGAATTCCGTGGACTAATTGTGCTCACGAGTGTTTGTTTAAGGTACGGTAACCATAGGCTTTTCACACAATAATTTGCAACTATTTAAGAAGAAACATTTCTAAAGATTATCTAAGTTTCTAATAAATATTCTTTTTCCTAACATACAAGTCAATCACACAGTACCTAACTTCAGTCAGAAACACTTTTCCTACTATATCTCGCAACGTCGTTTGCATATATATCCTATCTTAAAAAATAACAATTTTAATTCATAACTGGCAACCCCCCTCCCCTCCAGAGCTTTCAAGGCCACCAAACGTCATTCCTTTCCCTTAACCTCTCCCAAATTATCTTTTGCACCAATACACAAACTAGGGGGCTTTATTGCTGAGTGGACGTCGCTCCCGACTCGTAATCCTAGCTCATTCGATCCCCCGGTGATGGCACAAACGGAAATCAGCAGAGTTTCTATCATTCTGATGCCCTCTGTTACTTAGCAGTAAATATGTAAATGAGCGTTAGACAGCTGTTGCGGGCTGCTTCCTGGGTGTGTGTGTGTGTCTGTGTGTGTGTGGAATTTTTTTTTATTAGTTATTAATAATTGATTGATTGGCAGTTGAGAGGCGGGCCGAAAGAGCAGAGCTCAACACTCGCAAGCACAACTAGGTGAACACAACTAGATAAATACTAACAAACCACGATCTCGTATAATCCACTACACACACAACCCGACCTCCCCCCCAACTCCCTTAATCACTCTACCTAAGTCATTAAAAAATTAAAACAAATCAATTAATACACCAAAAATACTAACTATAAATAAAGGAACCAAATTTGAGACATACAGCGACTCCAGCGTGGTCTAGTCGGAAGAGAACGTGTTCTCATCTGGATAGATTGCGATCGAGCCTGTCGGAACGGGTGTGTAACTGCAGGGCACAAATATTTGTGTGTCCCCTCCTGTAGCTGCCTCTGTTTCGACAGGCTTCCTGGATAGCTAGAATTGACCTGGCCCTTGGAAAGTGGGGAAGGGGTGAAATCCGTTGGGCCCACGGATGGATACCTTGGATCCATGGACTTAGGGCAGGTCTAATCACCTGGGATTCGAACCCACGGTGGGAATAAGGGAGGAGATATGGGGAGGGGAAGGGGAAGGATGTTTCCTGGAACCAAACCTCACATAAACCCGGACACTCACACACACACCCTCACCCGAACACTCACAGGGGCACTCACACTCACACACACCCATAGACTGTGATAAGTGAGACCATCTGAGGGGACACAGATGGCCTCGTGGACCCACAGGCATAACCGGACACACACGCAACCGGACACACTCACACACTCACACGGACACTCACAGGGATAAACACACACACATACACACATCCATAGACACAAACTGTGATAAGGGAGACCATCTGAGGGGACACAGATGGCCTCCTGGACCCACAGGTATATATCAATATTTAAATATACATACATATTTATAAATATAACATTTTTAAAAAATAAATAAATAAAATAAAAAATAAATATATATATATATATATATATATATATATATATATATATATATATATATATATATATATATATATATATATATATATATATATGTATATATATATGTCGTACCTAGTAGCTAGAACGCACTTCTCAGCCTACTATGCAAGGCCCGATTTGCCTAATAAGCCAAGTTTTCCTGAATTAATATATTTTCTCTAATTTTTTTCTTATGAAATGATAAAACTGTTCATTTCATTATGTATGAGTTAAGTTCTTTTCATTTGAGTTAAAACTAATGTAGATATATAACCGAACCTAACCAACCCTAAAATGGTTAAGATAAATTGATTGGAATATGTATGTGGACGCTCAGTTAGTGTTACTGTAATTTATATGGTTAACGTTTGAATGACATAGTTTCCCCTCATTGTCACATTTTTTGTTACTATTTCGCTGTTCATTCTCACTCTCTCTGAATTCCGTGGACTAATTGTGCTCACGAGTGTTTGTTTAAGGTACGGTAACCATAGGCTTTTCACACAATAATTTGCAACTATTTAAGAAGAAACATTTCTAAAGATTATCTAAGTTTCTAATAAATATTCTTTTTCCTAACATACAAGTCAATCACACAGTACCTAACTTCAGTCAGAAACACTTTTCCTACTATATCTCGCAACGTCGTTTGCATATATATCCTATCTTAAAAAATAACAATTTTAATTCATAACTGGCAACCCCCCTCCCCTCCAGAGCTTTCAAGGCCACCAAACGTCATTCCTTTCCCTTAACCTCTCCCAAATTATCTTTTGCACCAATACACAAACTAGGGGGCTTTATTGCTGAGTGGACGTCGCTCCCGACTCGTAATCCTAGCTCATTCGATCCCCCGGTGATGGCACAAACGGAAATCAGCAGAGTTTCTATCATTCTGATGCCCTCTGTTACTTAGCAGTAAATATGTAAATGAGCGTTAGACAGCTGTTGCGGGCTGCTTCCTGGGTGTGTGTGTGTGTCTGTGTGTGTGTGGAATTTTTTTTTATTAGTTATTAATAATTGATTGATTGGCAGTTGAGAGGCGGGCCGAAAGAGCAGAGCTCAACACTCGCAAGCACAACTAGGTGAACACAACTAGATAAATACTAACAAACCACGATCTCGTATAATCCACTACACACACAACCCGACCTCCCCCCCAACTCCCTTAATCACTCTACCTAAGTCATTAAAAAATTAAAACAAATCAATTAATACACCAAAAATACTAACTATAAATAAAGGAACCAAATTTGAGACATACAAACTCCAGCGTGGTCTAGTCGGAAGAGAACGTGTTCTCATCTGGATAGATTGCGATCGAGCCTGTCGGAACGGGTGTGTAACTGCAGGGCACAAATATTTGTGTGTCCCCTCCTGTAGCTGCCTCTGTTTCGACAGGCTTCCTGGATAGCTAGAATTGACCTGGCCCTTGGAAAGTGGGGAAGGGGTGAAATCCGTTGGGCCCACGGATGGATACCTTGGATCCATGGACTTAGGGCAGGTCTAATCACCTGGGATTCGAACCCACGGTGGGAATAAGGGAGGAGATATGGGGAGGGGAAGGGGAAGGATGTTTCCTGGAACCAAACCTCACATAAACCCGGACACTCACACACACACCCTCACCCGAACACTCACAGGGGCACTCACACTCACACACACCCATAGACTGTGATAAGTGAGACCATCTGAGGGGACACAGATGGCCTCGTGGACCCACAGGCATAACCGGACACACACGCAACCGGACACACTCACACACTCACACGGACACTCACAGGGATAAACACACACACATACACACATCCATAGACACAAACTGTGATAAGGGAGACCATCTGAGGGGACACAGATGGCCTCCTGGACCCACAGGTATATATCAATATTTAAATATACATACATATTTATAAATATAACATTTTTAAAAAATAAATAAATAAATAAAAATAAAATATATATATATATATATATATATATATATATATATATATATATATATATATATATATATATATATATATATATATGTATATATATATATGTCGTACCTAGTAGCTAGAACGCACTTCTCAGCCTACTATGCAAGGCCCGATTTGCCTAATAAGCCAAGTTTTCCTGAATTAATATATTTTCTCTAATTTTTTTCTTATGAAATGATAAAACTGTTCATTTCATTATGTATGAGTTAAGTTCTTTTCATTTGAGTTAAAACTAATGTAGATATATAACCGAACCTAACCAACCCTAAAATGGTTAAGATAAATTGATTGGAATATGTATGTGGACGCTCAGTTAGTGTTACTGTAATTTATATGGTTAACGTTTGAATGACATAGTTTCCCCTCATTGTCACATTTTTTGTTACTATTTCGCTGTTCATTCTCACTCTCTCTGAATTCCGTGGACTAATTGTGCTCACGAGTGTTTGTTTAAGGTACGGTAACCATAGGCTTTTCACACAATAATTTGCAACTATTTAAGAAGAAACATTTCTAAAGATTATCTAAGTTTCTAATAAATATTCTTTTTCCTAACATACAAGTCAATCACACAGTACCTAACTTCAGTCAGAAACACTTTTCCTACTATATCTCGCAACGTCGTTTGCATATATATCCTATCTTAAAAAATAACAATTTTAATTCATAACTGGCAACCCCCCTCCCCTCCAGAGCTTTCAAGGCCACCAAACGTCATTCCTTTCCCTTAACCTCTCCCAAATTATCTTTTGCACCAATACACAAACTAGGGGGCTTTATTGCTGAGTGGACGTCGCTCCCGACTCGTAATCCTAGCTCATTCGATCCCCCGGTGATGGCACAAACGGAAATCAGCAGAGTTTCTATCATTCTGATGCCCTCTGTTACTTAGCAGTAAATATGTAAATGAGCGTTAGACAGCTGTTGCGGGCTGCTTCCTGGGTGTGTGTGTGTCTGTGTGTGTGTGGAATTTTTTTTTATTAGTTATTAATAATTGATTGATTGGCAGTTGAGAGGCGGGCCGAAAGAGCAGAGCTCAACACTCGCAAGCACAACTAGGTGAACACAACTAGATAAATACTAACAAACCACGATCTCGTATAATCCACTACACACACAACCCGACCTCCCCCCCAACTCCCTTAATCACTCTACCTAAGTCATTAAAAAATTAAAACAAATCAATTAATACACCAAAAATACTAACTATAAATAAAGGAACCAAATTTGAGACATACAGCGACTCCAGCGTGGTCTAGTCGGAAGAGAACGTGTTCTCATCTGGATAGATTGCGATCGAGCCTGTCGGAACGGGTGTGTAACTGCAGGGCACAAATATTTGTGTGTCCCCTCCTGTAGCTGCCTCTGTTTCGACAGGCTTCCTGGATAGCTAGAATTGACCTGGCCCTTGGAAAGTGGGGAAGGGGTGAAATCCGTTGGGCCCACGGATGGATACCTTGGATCCATGGACTTAGGGCAGGTCTAATCACCTGGGATTCGAACCCACGGTGGGAATAAGGGAGGAGATATGGGGAGGGGAAGGGGAAGGATGTTTCCTGGAACCAAACCTCACATAAACCCGGACACTCACACACACACCCTCACCCGAACACTCACAGGGGCACTCACACTCACACACACCCATAGACTGTGATAAGTGAGACCATCTGAGGGGACACAGATGGCCTCGTGGACCCACAGGCATAACCGGACACACACGCAACCGGACACACTCACACACTCACACGGACACTCACAGGGATAAACACACACACATACACACATCCATAGACACAAACTGTGATAAGGGAGACCATCTGAGGGGACACAGATGGCCTCCTGGACCCACAGGTATATATCAATATTTAAATATACATACATATTTATAAATATAACATTTTTAAAAAATAAATAAATAAAATAAAAAATAAATATATATATATATATATATATATATATATATATATATATATATATATATATATATATATGTCGTACCTAGTAGCTAGAACGCACTTCTCAGCCTACTATGCAAGGCCCGATTTGCCTAATAAGCCAAGTTTTCCTGAATTAATATATTTTCTCTAATTTTTTTCTTATGAAATGATAAAACTGTTCATTTCATTATGTATGAGTTAAGTTCTTTTCATTTGAGTTAAAACTAATGTAGATATATAACCGAACCTAACCAACCCTAAAATGGTTAAGATAAATTGATTGGAATATGTATGTGGACGCTCAGTTAGTGTTACTGTAATTTATATGGTTAACGTTTGAATGACATAGTTTCCCCTCATTGTCACATTTTTTGTTACTATTTCGCTGTTCATTCTCACTCTCTCTGAATTCCGTGGACTAATTGTGCTCACGAGTGTTTGTTTAAGGTACGGTAACCATAGGCTTTTCACACAATAATTTGCAACTATTTAAGAAGAAACATTTCTAAAGATTATCTAAGTTTCTAATAAATATTCTTTTTCCTAACATACAAGTCAATCACACAGTACCTAACTTCAGTCAGAAACACTTTTCCTACTATATCTCGCAACGTCGTTTGCATATATATCCTATCTTAAAAAATAACAATTTTAATTCATAACTGGCAACCCCCCTCCCCTCCAGAGCTTTCAAGGCCACCAAACGTCATTCCTTTCCCTTAACCTCTCCCAAATTATCTTTTGCACCAATACACAAACTAGGGGGCTTTATTGCTGAGTGGACGTCGCTCCCGACTCGTAATCCTAGCTCATTCGATCCCCCGGTGATGGCACAAACGGAAATCAGCAGAGTTTCTATCATTCTGATGCCCTCTGTTACTTAGCAGTAAATATGTAAATGAGCGTTAGACAGCTGTTGCGGGCTGCTTCCTGGGTGTGTGTGTGTCTGTGTGTGTGTGGAATTTTTTTTTATTAGTTATTAATAATTGATTGATTGGCAGTTGAGAGGCGGGCCGAAAGAGCAGAGCTCAACACTCGCAAGCACAACTAGGTGAACACAACTAGATAAATACTAACAAACCACGATCTCGTATAATCCACTACACACACAACCCGACCTCCCCCCCAACTCCCTTAATCACTCTACCTAAGTCATTAAAAAATTAAAACAAATCAATTAATACACCAAAAATACTAACTATAAATAAAGGAACCAAATTTGAGACATACAGCGACTCCAGCGTGGTCTAGTCGGAAGAGAACGTGTTCTCATCTGGATAGATTGCGATCGAGCCTGTCGGAACGGGTGTGTAACTGCAGGGCACAAATATTTGTGTGTCCCCTCCTGTAGCTGCCTCTGTTTCGACAGGCTTCCTGGATAGCTAGAATTGACCTGGCCCTTGGAAAGTGGGGAAGGGGTGAAATCCGTTGGGCCCACGGATGGATACCTTGGATCCATGGACTTAGGGCAGGTCTAATCACCTGGGATTCGAACCCACGGTGGGAATAAGGGAGGAGATATGGGGAGGGGAAGGGGAAGGATGTTTCCTGGAACCAAACCTCACATAAACCCGGACACTCACACACACACCCTCACCCGAACACTCACAGGGGCACTCACACTCACACACACCCATAGACTGTGATAAGTGAGACCATCTGAGGGGACACAGATGGCCTCGTGGACCCACAGGCATAACCGGACACACACGCAACCGGACACACTCACACACTCACACGGACACTCACAGGGATAAACACACACACATACACACATCCATAGACACAAACTGTGATAAGGGAGACCATCTGAGGGGACACAGATGGCCTCCTGGACCCACAGGTATATATCAATATTTAAATATACATACATATTTATAAATATAACATTTTTAAAAAATAAATAAATAAATAAAAAATAAATATATATATATATATATATATATATATATATATATATATATATATATATATATATATATATATATGTATATATATATATGTCGTACCTAGTAGCTAGAACGCACTTCTCAGCCTACTATGCAAGGCCCGATTTGCCTAATAAGCCAAGTTTTCCTGAATTAATATATTTTCTCTAATTTTTTTCTTATGAAATGATAAAACTGTTCATTTCATTATGTATGAGTTAAGTTCTTTTCATTTGAGTTAAAACTAATGTAGATATATAACCGAACCTAACCAACCCTAAAATGGTTAAGATAAATTGATTGGAATATGTATGTGGACGCTCAGTTAGTGTTACTGTAATTTATATGGTTAACGTTTGAATGACATAGTTTCCCCTCATTGTCACATTTTTTGTTACTATTTCGCTGTTCATTCTCACTCTCTCTGAATTCCGTGGACTAATTGTGCTCACGAGTGTTTGTTTAAGGTACGGTAACCATAGGCTTTTCACACAATAATTTGCAACTATTTAAGAAGAAACATTTCTAAAGATTATCTAAGTTTCTAATAAATATTCTTTTTCCTAACATACAAGTCAATCACACAGTACCTAACTTCAGTCAGAAACACTTTTCCTACTATATCTCGCAACGTCGTTTGCATATATATCCTATCTTAAAAAATAACAATTTTAATTCATAACTGGCAACCCCCCTCCCCTCCAGAGCTTTCAAGGCCACCAAACGTCATTCCTTTCCCTTAACCTCTCCCAAATTATCTTTTGCACCAATACACAAACTAGGGGGCTTTATTGCTGAGTGGACGTCGCTCCCGACTCGTAATCCTAGCTCATTCGATCCCCCGGTGATGGCACAAACGGAAATCAGCAGAGTTTCTATCATTCTGATGCCCTCTGTTACTTAGCAGTAAATATGTAAATGAGCGTTAGACAGCTGTTGCGGGCTGCTTCCTGGGTGTGTGTGTGTGTCTGTGTGTGTGTGGAATTTTTTTTTATTAGTTATTAATAATTGATTGATTGGCAGTTGAGAGGCGGGCCGAAAGAGCAGAGCTCAACACTCGCAAGCACAACTAGGTGAACACAACTAGATAAATACTAACAAACCACGATCTCGTATAATCCACTACACACACAACCCGACCTCCCCCCCAACTCCCTTAATCACTCTACCTAAGTCATTAAAAAATTAAAACAAATCAATTAATACACCAAAAATACTAACTATAAATAAAGGAACCAAATTTGAGACATACAGCGACTCCAGCGTGGTCTAGTCGGAAGAGAACGTGTTCTCATCTGGATAGATTGCGATCGAGCCTGTCGGAACGGGTGTGTAACTGCAGGGCACAAATATTTGTGTGTCCCCTCCTGTAGCTGCCTCTGTTTCGACAGGCTTCCTGGATAGCTAGAATTGACCTGGCCCTTGGAAAGTGGGGAAGGGGTGAAATCCGTTGGGCCCACGGATGGATACCTTGGATCCATGGACTTAGGGCAGGTCTAATCACCTGGGATTCGAACCCACGGTGGGAATAAGGGAGGAGATATGGGGAGGGGAAGGGGAAGGATGTTTCCTGGAACCAAACCTCACATAAACCCGGACACTCACACACACACCCTCACCCGAACACTCACAGGGGCACTCACACTCACACACACCCATAGACTGTGATAAGTGAGACCATCTGAGGGGACACAGATGGCCTCGTGGACCCACAGGCATAACCGGACACACACGCAACCGGACACACTCACACACTCACACGGACACTCACAGGGATAAACACACACACATACACACATCCATAGACACAAACTGTGATAAGGGAGACCATCTGAGGGGACACAGATGGCCTCCTGGACCCACAGGTATATATCAATATTTAAATATACATACATATTTATAAATATAACATTTTTAAAAAATAAATAAATAAAAATAAAATATATATATATATATATATATATATATATATATATATATATATATAGTATATATATATATGTCGTACCTAGTAGCTAGAACGCACTTCTCAGCCTACTATGCAAGGCCCGATTTGCCTAATAAGCCAAGTTTTCCTGAATTAATATATTTTCTCTAATTTTTTTCTTATGAAATGATAAAACTGTTCATTTCATTATGTATGAGTTAAGTTCTTTTCATTTGAGTTAAAACTAATGTAGATATATAACCGAACCTAACCAACCCTAAAATGGTTAAGATAAATTGATTGGAATATGTATGTGGACGCTCAGTTAGTGTTACTGTAATTTATATGGTTAACGTTTGAATGACATAGTTTCCCCTCATTGTCACATTTTTTGTTACTATTTCGCTGTTCATTCTCACTCTCTCTGAATTCCGTGGACTAATTGTGCTCACGAGTGTTTGTTTAAGGTACGGTAACCATAGGCTTTTCACACAATAATTTGCAACTATTTAAGAAGAAACATTTCTAAAGATTATCTAAGTTTCTAATAAATATTCTTTTTCCTAACATACAAGTCAATCACACAGTACCTAACTTCAGTCAGAAACACTTTTCCTACTATATCTCGCAACGTCGTTTGCATATATATCCTATCTTAAAAAATAACAATTTTAATTCATAACTGGCAACCCCCCTCCCCTCCAGAGCTTTCAAGGCCACCAAACGTCATTCCTTTCCCTTAACCTCTCCCAAATTATCTTTTGCACCAATACACAAACTAGGGGGCTTTATTGCTGAGTGGACGTCGCTCCCGACTCGTAATCCTAGCTCATTCGATCCCCCGGTGATGGCACAAACGGAAATCAGCAGAGTTTCTATCATTCTGATGCCCTCTGTTACTTAGCAGTAAATATGTAAATGAGCGTTAGACAGCTGTTGCGGGCTGCTTCCTGGGTGTGTGTGTGTGTCTGTGTGTGTGTGGAATTTTTTTTTATTAGTTATTAATAATTGATTGATTGGCAGTTGAGAGGCGGGCCGAAAGAGCAGAGCTCAACACTCGCAAGCACAACTAGGTGAACACAACTAGATAAATACTAACAAACCACGATCTCGTATAATCCACTACACACACAACCCGACCTCCCCCCCAACTCCCTTAATCACTCTACCTAAGTCATTAAAAAATTAAAACAAATCAATTAATACACCAAAAATACTAACTATAAATAAAGGAACCAAATTTGAGACATACAACGACTCCAGCGTGGTCTAGTCGGAAGAGAACGTGTTCTCATCTGGATAGATTGCGATCGAGCCTGTCGGAACGGGTGTGTAACTGCAGGGCACAAATATTTGTGTGTCCCCTCCTGTAGCTGCCTCTGTTTCGACAGGCTTCCTGGATAGCTAGAATTGACCTGGCCCTTGGAAAGTGGGGAAGGGGTGAAATCCGTTGGGCCCACGGATGGATACCTTGGATCCATGGACTTAGGGCAGGTCTAATCACCTGGGATTCGAACCCACGGTGGGAATAAGGGAGGAGATATGGGGAGGGGAAGGGGAAGGATGTTTCCTGGAACCAAACCTCACATAAACCCGGACACTCACACACACACCCTCACCCGAACACTCACAGGGGCACTCACACTCACACACACCCATAGACTGTGATAAGTGAGACCATCTGAGGGGACACAGATGGCCTCGTGGACCCACAGGCATAACCGGACACACACGCAACCGGACACACTCACACACTCACACGGACACTCACAGGGATAAACACACACACATACACACATCCATAGACACAAACTGTGATAAGGGAGACCATCTGAGGGGACACAGATGGCCTCCTGGACCCACAGGTATATATCAATATTTAAATATACATACATATTTATAAATATAACATTTTTAAAAAATAAATAAATAAAAAAAAATAAATATATATATATATATATATATATATATATATATATATATATATATATATATATATATATATATATATATATATATATATATATATATATATGTCGTACCTAGTAGCTAGAACGCACTTCTCAGCCTACTATGCAAGGCCCGATTTGCCTAATAAGCCAAGTTTTCCTGAATTAATATATTTTCTCTAATTTTTTTCTTATGAAATGATAAAACTGTTCATTTCATTATGTATGAGTTAAGTTCTTTTCATTTGAGTTAAAACTAATGTAGATATATAACCGAACCTAACCAACCCTAAAATGGTTAAGATAAATTGATTGGAATATGTATGTGGACGCTCAGTTAGTGTTACTGTAATTTATATGGTTAACGTTTGAATGACATAGTTTCCCCTCATTGTCACATTTTTTGTTACTATTTCGCTGTTCATTCTCACTCTCTCTGAATTCCGTGGACTAATTGTGCTCACGAGTGTTTGTTTAAGGTACGGTAACCATAGGCTTTTCACACAATAATTTGCAACTATTTAAGAAGAAACATTTCTAAAGATTATCTAAGTTTCTAATAAATATTCTTTTTCCTAACATACAAGTCAATCACACAGTACCTAACTTCAGTCAGAAACACTTTTCCTACTATATCTCGCAACGTCGTTTGCATATATATCCTATCTTAAAAAATAACAATTTTAATTCATAACTGGCAACCCCCCTCCCCTCCAGAGCTTTCAAGGCCACCAAACGTCATTCCTTTCCCTTAACCTCTCCCAAATTATCTTTTGCACCAATACACAAACTAGGGGGCTTTATTGCTGAGTGGACGTCGCTCCCGACTCGTAATCCTAGCTCATTCGATCCCCCGGTGATGGCACAAACGGAAATCAGCAGAGTTTCTATCATTCTGATGCCCTCTGTTACTTAGCAGTAAATATGTAAATGAGCGTTAGACAGCTGTTGCGGGCTGCTTCCTGGGTGTGTGTGTGTGTCTGTGTGTGTGTGGAATTTTTTTTTATTAGTTATTAATAATTGATTGATTGGCAGTTGAGAGGCGGGCCGAAAGAGCAGAGCTCAACACTCGCAAGCACAACTAGGTGAACACAACTAGATAAATACTAACAAACCACGATCTCGTATAATCCACTACACACACAACCCGACCTCCCCCCCAACTCCCTTAATCACTCTACCTAAGTCATTAAAAAATTAAAACAAATCAATTAATACACCAAAAATACTAACTATAAATAAAGGAACCAAATTTGAGACATACAACGACTCCAGCGTGGTCTAGTCGGAAGAGAACGTGTTCTCATCTGGATAGATTGCGATCGAGCCTGTCGGAACGGGTGTGTAACTGCAGGGCACAAATATTTGTGTGTCCCCTCCTGTAGCTGCCTCTGTTTCGACAGGCTTCCTGGATAGCTAGAATTGACCTGGCCCTTGGAAAGTGGGGAAGGGGTGAAATCCGTTGGGCCCACGGATGGATACCTTGGATCCATGGACTTAGGGCAGGTCTAATCACCTGGGATTCGAACCCACGGTGGGAATAAGGGAGGAGATATGGGGAGGGGAAGGGGAAGGATGTTTCCTGGAACCAAACCTCACATAAACCCGGACACTCACACACACACCCTCACCCGAACACTCACAGGGGCACTCACACTCACACACACCCATAGACTGTGATAAGTGAGACCATCTGAGGGGACACAGATGGCCTCGTGGACCCACAGGCATAACCGGACACACACGCAACCGGACACACTCACACACTCACACGGACACTCACAGGGATAAACACACACACATACACACATCCATAGACACAAACTGTGATAAGGGAGACCATCTGAGGGGACACAGATGGCCTCCTGGACCCACAGGTATATATCAATATTTAAATATACATACATATTTATAAATATAACATTTTTAAAAAATAAATAAATAAAATAAAAAATAAATATATATATATATATATATATATATATATATATATATATATATATATATATATATATATATATATATATATATATATATATATATATATATATATAGTATATATATATATGTCGTACCTAGTAGCTAGAACGCACTTCTCAGCCTACTATGCAAGGCCCGATTTGCCTAATAAGCCAAGTTTTCCTGAATTAATATATTTTCTCTAATTTTTTTCTTATGAAATGATAAAACTGTTCATTTCATTATGTATGAGTTAAGTTCTTTTCATTTGAGTTAAAACTAATGTAGATATATAACCGAACCTAACCAACCCTAAAATGGTTAAGATAAATTGATTGGAATATGTATGTGGACGCTCAGTTAGTGTTACTGTAATTTATATGGTTAACGTTTGAATGACATAGTTTCCCCTCATTGTCACATTTTTTGTTACTATTTCGCTGTTCATTCTCACTCTCTCTGAATTCCGTGGACTAATTGTGCTCACGAGTGTTTGTTTAAGGTACGGTAACCATAGGCTTTTCACACAATAATTTGCAACTATTTAAGAAGAAACATTTCTAAAGATTATCTAAGTTTCTAATAAATATTCTTTTTCCTAACATACAAGTCAATCACACAGTACCTAACTTCAGTCAGAAACACTTTTCCTACTATATCTCGCAACGTCGTTTGCATATATATCCTATCTTAAAAAATAACAATTTTAATTCATAACTGGCAACCCCCCTCCCCTCCAGAGCTTTCAAGGCCACCAAACGTCATTCCTTTCCCTTAACCTCTCCCAAATTATCTTTTGCACCAATACACAAACTAGGGGGCTTTATTGCTGAGTGGACGTCGCTCCCGACTCGTAATCCTAGCTCATTCGATCCCCCGGTGATGGCACAAACGGAAATCAGCAGAGTTTCTATCATTCTGATGCCCTCTGTTACTTAGCAGTAAATATGTAAATGAGCGTTAGACAGCTGTTGCGGGCTGCTTCCTGGGTGTGTGTGTGTGTCTGTGTGTGTGTGGAATTTTTTTTTATTAGTTATTAATAATTGATTGATTGGCAGTTGAGAGGCGGGCCGAAAGAGCAGAGCTCAACACTCGCAAGCACAACTAGGTGAACACAACTAGATAAATACTAACAAACCACGATCTCGTATAATCCACTACACACACAACCCGACCTCCCCCCCAACTCCCTTAATCACTCTACCTAAGTCATTAAAAAATTAAAACAAATCAATTAATACACCAAAAATACTAACTATAAATAAAGGAACCAAATTTGAGACATACAGCGACTCCAGCGTGGTCTAGTCGGAAGAGAACGTGTTCTCATCTGGATAGATTGCGATCGAGCCTGTCGGAACGGGTGTGTAACTGCAGGGCACAAATATTTGTGTGTCCCCTCCTGTAGCTGCCTCTGTTTCGACAGGCAT
>NW_027189148.1:1967450-1988132 GCF_040958095.1 Procambarus clarkii | reverse complement strand
TCGGTAAAAGCGATGGATGGATTCCTTACACATTCACATATATTAAGCAATGAATTTGCTATAGTACCTACAGTACTCAGACTTCTCGAATTACTTACATCTTCTTATATCTTAACTTTGTTGTTCATTCAACAACAGAGTCGTTTTCCAGGGAATCCCGTTATGTTAGATGATGCATCGCCTCGCCTCGCATGGCATCGAATCGCATGTCATTGCATCGCATCGCATCGCATTGAACTGCATGGTATTGAATCACAAGGCATTGAATGGCATGGCATGGCATCACGTCACGTCTCTCGTCTCTCGTCTCTCGTCTCTCGTCTCTAGTCTCTCGTCTCTCGTCTCTCGTCTCTCGTCTCTCGTCTCTCGTCTCTCGTCTCTCGTCTCTCGTCTCTCGTCTCTCGTCTCTCGTCTCTCGTCTCTCGTCTCTCGTCTCTCGCTCTCGCCTCTCGCCTCTCGCCTCTCGCCTCTCGCCTCTCGCCTCTAGCCTCTAGCCTCTCCTCTCGCCACCCAGCCCTGCCTCGCTTCGCCTCGTCTCCGGTTTGTGAAAACGATGTATCAAGCAAAGTGTTAGATGTGAAAAAGTCGTGATATATATACAAAAATGGAATAGTTGGCGCGTAATAGTGCTGTTCGTTTTCTGTTATGGTATCAGAGAGAGAACGTCTCCTATTTATATTTTTTGACGAGCGTTGGCGTAACAGGCCCCTTGCACTTTTAATTCGTTATTGTACTTTTCAAAAGCTGTAGCTACCTTAAGACACATGACAAATGGAGGTTTATGTATTAGAGTTAAGCGCTATACTCCCTGGCCAGGAGCGAATTCGTGAAACGCCACGCGAGTCTGTTTACCACTTTGCCGCCAGTTACATATTCACTACTCATGAATGAAACCATGTAATATCATGAATTTGCATATATAATAAATTCATTGATCAGGTAAGAAATGGTTAAAGCCTTTACTGCATGGCGTTTATATGTATGCTTGAATTCGAATAGTACTCAACGATAATCACATGCCCTTTTGCAATTGAAACTCGCTACGTGGTTTCTAGCCGCAATTGTTGCCTGGTGTTGCAGAGCAACCATGCATCCTATCGCTTCTCGGCCTTTTGGCTAAGATCAAAGTGTAGTATCTGTTCTTATCAGCTTAATATCTGATACGATCCCCATGTGGGATCCTCGATATTAAACTGATTTTTGCAACATGGCGAAGTGCTAGGAGCTTGCTCCACCTTTGCCGCGGATCGGCCCGGTATTGCAGTACCTCTGGGATCGGTCCACTCCCTTCGGGGAGACCAAAAACAACCCTATCAACTAGTCAAAATCAAGTAGGAGACGATTATGTTAATTGGTTATGTACATTAATGAATCGTGTTAATTTGAATTGCAGTAATTACTTCACACCAGCCAACATCGTATGAGGAAAAAGCCTTGGAACGAGCAGCAGAAGTGAGTCAGTCGAGTCCGGGTTTGATGGGTCGAAGCTGAACAACTGCAACGAGTTAGAGGGAAGGAAGGAAGGAAGGAAGGAAGGAAGGAAGGAAGGAAGGAGAAAGAAGGAGAGTGAGGTGAGTAATATCATTTAATAACTTTAGATTAAAGATTATGTGCGAGCAAAGAAATACGATGGTTGGTGTGGAAGGAAAGAAGTTGATTTTATGAATGGGGGGGGGGTTGCCAGTTAGTGCAATATTAATTGATTTTGTTTGTTTTCTGAGATAGGTTATATAGGGTGAAGTTTTTCTCTATTTATATAAGTGTGGAAACTGGTTTAGATAGCTTAGTGGTTTGTTATGAAAAGGCTGGTAGAGATGGGTTGAATAGTGTTAGACTTGTGTCTGCATTTAGTGGAGAACTGGATTTGGTATTTAAATGGCATCTAATATGACGTAGTCATTGTGCAAATAAACTCTAAATCAACGGGTTTACTATGATCGAGAACCTAACTATAATAGTTACCCATTGTTGGCATGCTCTTCTTTTTTTTACAGAATTACTCACTCTCCCTGTGTGAGGGGGAGGGAGGGAGGGAGGGAGGAGTGTGTGTGTATATCACTCGGAATTCCTTAGTCGGCTCTGACGGCGAAATTATATTCATACATACATCAAGATTAGACGTTTATCTATTTAATTTACCATTGCTGGAATGTACCAATGCGTAATAAAGACGAAATTCGACTTGAGATGGAGGGAGGTGTTGCTTTGGTGTGGTTTTACACGGCAACTCAACGATCGTTTGCCACTTCCACGCTTGCCAGCCGGCCAGCCACTAGCCTCAAAGTGAATTCCAGTGTCTTGATTAGCTTTACAATCCATCATTTACCTCAATACACACTAACAATGTGTATTTATATACTTCAATCGAGCATTCGATGCACACATTCACCTGTAATATATACGTCAATGAAACCCAGAACCCACCCAAGTTCAAGCGCACCTGCACTCTCACCCCTCTCCATTTGAATGCTAGTTTCCTATTTAGATTTCAAATGCTTCATTCACCCCTCTAAACACCACCGACGTATATTTACATTCTTTATTTAGGCAATGTATGCAGGCACACATTCATTCACGTAAAATAACGAATAAAATTGATATAGAATCTACTATAATTTGCAAAGCGACCAACCACCAAATGTCATTGTGAAAGCTAGTTTCGTAATTAGCTTTGCAATACTTCATTTACCTCCCTAAACACCAACAATGACCGAGTATTTGTATACTCGGTAAAAGCGATGGATGGATTCCTTACACATTCACATATATTAAGCAATGAATTTGCTATAGTACCTACAGTACTCAGACTTCTCGAATTACTTACATCTTCTTATATCTTAACTTTGTTGTTCATTCAACAACAGAGTCGTTTTCCAGGGAATCCCGTTATGTTAGATGATGCATCGCCTCGCCTCGCATGGCATCGAATCGCATGTGCATGCATCGCATCGCATCGCATTGAACTGCATGGTATTGAATCACAAGGCATTGAATGGCATGGCATGGCATGGCACGTCACGTCTCTCGTCTCTCGTCTCTCGTCTCTCGTCTCTCGTCTCTAGTCTCTAGTCTCTCGTCTCTCGTCTCTCGTCTCTCGTCTCTCGTCTCTCGTCTCTCGTCTCTCGTCTCTCGTCTCTCGTCTCTCGTCTCTCGTCTCTCGTCTCTCGTCTCTCGTCTCTCGCCTCTCGCCTCTCGCCTCTCGCCTCTCGCCTCTAGCCTCTAGCCTCTAGCCTCTCGCCACCCAGCCCTGCCTCGCTTCGCCTCGTCTCCGGTTTGTGAAAACGATGTATCAAGCAAAGTGTTAGATGTGAAAAAGTCGTGATATATATACAAAAATGGAATAGTTGGCGCGTAATAGTGCTGTTCGTTTTCTGTTATGGTATCAGAGAGAGAACGTCTCCTATTTATATTTTTTGACGAGCGTTGGCGTAACAGGCCCCTTGCACTTTTAATTCGTTATTGTACTTTTCAAAAGCTGTAGCTACCTTAAGACACATGACAAATGGAGGTTTATGTATTAGAGTTAAGCGCTATACTCCCTGGCCAGGAGCGAATTCGTGAAACGCCACGCGAGTCTGTTTACCACTTTGCCGCCAGTTACATATTCACTACTCATGAATGAAACCATGTAATATCATGAATTTGCATATATATATAAATTCATTGATCAGGTAAGAAATGGTTAAAGCCTTTACTGCATGGCGTTTATATGTATGCTTGAATTCGAATAGTACTCAACGATAATCACATGCCCTTTTGCAATTGAAACTCGCTACGTGGTTTCTAGCCGCAATTGTTGCCTGGTGTTGCAGAGCAACCATGCATCCTATCGCTTCTCGGCCTTTTGGCTAAGATCAAAGTGTAGTATCTGTTCTTATCAGCTTAATATCTGATACGATCCCCATGTGGGATCCTCGATATTAAACTGATTTTTGCAACATGGCGAAGTGCTAGGAGCTTGCTCCACCTTTGCCGCGGATCGGCCCGGTATTGCAGTACCTCTGGGATCGGTCCACTCCCTTCGGGGAGACCAAAAACAACCCTATCAACTAGTCAAAATCAAGTAGGAGACGATTATGTTAATTGGTTATGTACATTAATGAATCGTGTTAATTTGAATTGCAGTAATTACTTCACACCAGCCAACATCGTATGAGGAAAAAGCCTTGGAACGAGCAGCAGAAGTGAGTCAGTCGAGTCCGGGTTTGATGGGTCGAAGCTGAACAACTGCAACGAGTTAGAGGGAAGGAAGGAAGGAAGGAAAAGGAAGGAAGGAAGGAGGAAGGAGAAAGAAGGAGAGTGAGGTGAGTAATATCATTTAATAACTTTAGATTAAAGATTATGTGCGAGCAAAGAAATACGATGGTTGGTGTGGAAGGAAAGAAGTTGATTTTATGAATGGGGGGGGGGTTGCCAGTTAGTGCAATATTAATTGATTTTGTTTGTTTTCTGAGATAGGTTATATAGGGTGAAGTTTTTCTCTATTTATATAAGTGTGGAAACTGGTTTAGATAGCTTAGTGGTTTGTTATGAAAAGGCTGGTAGAGATGGGTTGAATAGTGTTAGACTTGTGTCTGCATTTAGTGGAGAACTGGATTTGGTATTTAAATGGCATCTAATATGACGTAGTCATTGTGCAAATAAACTCTAAATCAACGGGTTTACTATGATCGAGAACCTAACTATAATAGTTACCCATTGTTGGCATGCTCTTCTTTTTTTTACAGAATTACTCACTCTCCCTTGTGAGTGAGGGAGGGAGGGAGGGAGGGAGGAGTGTGTGTGTATATCACTCGGAATTCCTTAGTCGGCTCTGACGGCGAAATTATATTCATACATACATCAAGATTAGACGTTTATCTATTTAATTTACCATTGCTGGAATGTACCAATGCGTAATAAAGACGAAATTCGACTTGAGATGGAGGGAGGTGTTGCTTTGGTGTGGTTTTACACGGCAACTCAACGATCGTTTGCCACTTCCACGCTTGCCAGCCGGCCAGCCACTAGCCTCAAAGTGAATTCCAGTGTCTTGATTAGCTTTACAATCCATCATTTACCTCAATACACACTAACAATGTGTATTTATATACTTCAATCGAGCATTCGATGCACACATTCACCTGTAATATATACGTCAATGAAACCCAGAACCCACCCAAGTTCAAGCGCACCTGCACTCTCACCCCTCTCCATTTGAATGCTAGTTTCCTATTTAGATTTCAAATGCTTCATTCACCCCTCTAAACACCACCGACGTATATTTACATTCTTTATTTAGGCAATGTATGCAGGCACACATTCATTCACGTAAAATAACGAATAAAATTGATATAGAATCTACTATAATTTGCAAAGCGACCAACCACCAAATGTCATTGTGAAAGCTAGTTTCGTAATTAGCTTTGCAATACTTCATTTACCTCCCTAAACACCAACAATGACCGAGTATTTGTATACTCGGTAAAAGCGATGGATGGATTCCTTACACATTCACATATATTAAGCAATGAATTTGCTATAGTACCTACAGTACTCAGACTTCTCGAATTACTTACATCTTCTTATATCTTAACTTTGTTGTTCATTCAACAACAGAGTCGTTTTCCAGGGAACCGTTATGTTAGATGATGCATCGCCTCGCCTCGCATGGCATCGAATCGCATGTCATTGCATCGCATCGCATCGCATTGAACTGCATGGTATTGAATCACAAGGCATTGAATGGCATGGCATGGCATCACGTCATCTCTCGTCTCTCGTCTCTCGTCTCTCGTCTCTCGTCTCTAGTCTCTAGTCTCTAGTCTCTCGTCTCTCGTCTCTCGTCTCTCGTCTCTCGTCTCTCGTCTCTCGTCTCTCGTCTCTCGTCTCTCGTCTCTCGTCTCTCGTCTCTCGTCTCTCGCCTCTCGCCTCTCGCCTCTCGCCTCTCGCCTCTCGCCTCTAGCCTCTAGCCTCTCGCCTCTCGCCACCCAGCCCTGCCTCGCTTCGCCTCGTCTCCGGTTTGTGAAAACGATGTATCAAGCAAAGTGTTAGATGTGAAAAAGTCGTGATATATATACAAAAATGGAATAGTTGGCGCGTAATAGTGCTGTTCGTTTTCTGTTATGGTATCAGAGAGAGAACGTCTCCTATTTATATTTTTTGACGAGCGTTGGCGTAACAGGCCCCTTGCACTTTTAATTCGTTATTGTACTTTTCAAAAGCTGTAGCTACCTTAAGACACATGACAAATGGAGGTTTATGTATTAGAGTTAAGCGCTATACTCCCTGGCCAGGAGCGAATTCGTGAAACGCCACGCGAGTCTGTTTACCACTTTGCCGCCAGTTACATATTCACTACTCATGAATGAAACCATGTAATATCATGAATTTGCATATATATATAAATTCATTGATCAGGTAAGAAATGGTTAAAGCCTTTACTGCATGGCGTTTATATGTATGCTTGAATTCGAATAGTACTCAACGATAATCACATGCCCTTTTGCAATTGAAACTCGCTACGTGGTTTCTAGCCGCAATTGTTGCCTGGTGTTGCAGAGCAACCATGCATCCTATCGCTTCTCGGCCTTTTGGCTAAGATCAAAGTGTAGTATCTGTTCTTATCAGCTTAATATCTGATACGATCCCCATGTGGGATCCTCGATATTAAACTGATTTTTGCAACATGGCGAAGTGCTAGGAGCTTGCTCCACCTTTGCCGCGGATCGGCCCGGTATTGCAGTACCTCTGGGATCGGTCCACTCCCTTCGGGGAGACCAAAAACAACCCTATCAACTAGTCAAAATCAAGTAGGAGACGATTATGTTAATTGGTTATGTACATTAATGAATCGTGTTAATTTGAATTGCAGTAATTACTTCACACCAGCCAACATCGTATGAGGAAAAAGCCTTGGAACGAGCAGCAGAAGTGAGTCAGTCGAGTCCGGGTTTGATGGGTCGAAGCTGAACAACTGCAACGAGTTAGAGGGAAGGAAGGAAGGAAGGAAGGAAGGAAGGAAGGAAGGAAGGAGAAAGAAGGAGAGTGAGGTGAGTAATATCATTTAATAACTTTAGATTAAAGATTATGTGCGAGCAAAGAAATACGATGGTTGGTGTGGAAGGAAAGAAGTTGATTTTATGAATGGGGGGGGGGTTGCCAGTTAGTGCAATATTAATTGATTTTGTTTGTTTTCTGAGATAGGTTATATAGGGTGAAGTTTTTCTCTATTTATATAAGTGTGGAAACTGGTTTAGATAGCTTAGTGGTTTGTTATGAAAAGGCTGGTAGAGATGGGTTGAATAGTGTTAGACTTGTGTCTGCATTTAGTGGAGAACTGGATTTGGTATTTAAATGGCATCTAATATGACGTAGTCATTGTGCAAATAAACTCTAAATCAACGGGTTTACTATGATCGAGAACCTAACTATAATAGTTACCCATTGTTGGCATGCTCTTCTTTTTTTACAGAATTACTCACTCTCCCTTGTGAGGGAGGGAGGGAGGGAGGGAGGAGTGTGTGTGTATATCACTCGGAATTCCTTAGTCGGCTCTGACGGCGAAATTATATTCATACATACATCAAGATTAGACGTTTATCTATTTAATTTACCATTGCTGGAATGTACCAATGCGTAATAAAGACGAAATTCGACTTGAGATGGAGGGAGGTGTTGCTTTGGTGTGGTTTTACACGGCAACTCAACGATCGTTTGCCACTTCCACGCTTGCCTGCCAGCCGGCCAGCCACTAGCCTCAAAGTGAATTCCAGTGTCTTGATTAGCTTTACAATCCATCATTTACCTCAATACACACTAACAATGTGTATTTATATACTTCAATCGAGCATTCGATGCACACATTCACCTGTAATATATACGTCAATGAAACCCAGAACCCACCCAAGTTCAAGCGCACCTGCACTCTCACCCCTCTCCATTTGAATGCTAGTTTCCTATTTAGATTTCAAATGCTTCATTCACCCCTCTAAACACCACCGACGTATATTTACATTCTTTATTTAGGCAATGTATGCAGGCACACATTCATTCACGTAAAATAACGAATAAAATTGATATAGAATCTACTATAATTTGCAAAGCGACCAACCACCAAATGTCATTGTGAAAGCTAGTTTCGTAATTAGCTTTGCAATACTTCATTTACCTCCCTAAACACCAACAATGACCGAGTATTTGTATACTCGGTAAAAGCGATGGATGGATTCCTTACACATTCACATATATTAAGCAATGAATTTGCTATAGTACCTACAGTACTCAGACTTCTCGAATTACTTACATCTTCTTATATCTTAACTTTGTTGTTCATTCAACAACAGAGTCGTTTTCCAGGGAATCCCGTTATGTTAGATGATGCATCGCCTCGCCTCGCCTCGCATGGCATCGAATCGCATGTCATTGCATCGCATCGCATCATCGCATTGAACTGCATGGTATTGAATCACAAGGCATTGAATGGCATGGCATGGCATCACGTCACGTCTCTCGTCTCGTCTCTCGTCTCTCGTCTCTCGTCTCTAGTCTCTAGTCTCTAGTCTCTCGTCTCTCGTCTCTCGTCTCTCGTCTCTCGTCTCTCGTCTCTCGTCTCTCGTCTCTCGTCTCTCGTCTCTCGTCTCTCGTCTCTCGTCTCTCGTCTCTCGTCTCTCGCCTCTCGCCTCTCGCCTCTCGCCTCTCGCCTCTAGCCTCTAGCCTCGCCTCTCGCCACCCAGCCCTGCCTCGCTTCGCCTCGTCTCCGGTTTGTGAAAACGATGTATCAAGCAAAGTGTTAGATGTGAAAAAGTCGTGATATATATACAAAAATGGAATAGTTGGCGCGTAATAGTGCTGTTCGTTTTCTGTTATGGTATCAGAGAGAGAACGTCTCCTATTTATATTTTTTGACGAGCGTTGGCGTAACAGGCCCCTTGCACTTTTAATTCGTTATTGTACTTTTCAAAAGCTGTAGCTACCTTAAGACACATGACAAATGGAGGTTTATGTATTAGAGTTAAGCGCTATACTCCCTGGCCAGGAGCGAATTCGTGAAACGCCACGCGAGTCTGTTTACCACTTTGCCGCCAGTTACATATTCACTACTCATGAATGAAACCATGTAATATCATGAATTTGCATATATATATAAATTCATTGATCAGGTAAGAAATGGTTAAAGCCTTTACTGCATGGCGTTTATATGTATGCTTGAATTCGAATAGTACTCAACGATAATCACATGCCCTTTTGCAATTGAAACTCGCTACGTGGTTTCTAGCCGCAATTGTTGCCTGGTGTTGCAGAGCAACCATGCATCCTATCGCTTCTCGGCCTTTTGGCTAAGATCAAAGTGTAGTATCTGTTCTTATCAGCTTAATATCTGATACGATCCCCATGTGGGATCCTCGATATTAAACTGATTTTTGCAACATGGCGAAGTGCTAGGAGCTTGCTCCACCTTTGCCGCGGATCGGCCCGGTATTGCAGTACCTCTGGGATCGGTCCACTCCCTTCGGGGAGACCAAAAACAACCCTATCAACTAGTCAAAATCAAGTAGGAGACGATTATGTTAATTGGTTATGTACATTAATGAATCGTGTTAATTTGAATTGCAGTAATTACTTCACACCAGCCAACATCGTATGAGGAAAAAGCCTTGGAACGAGCAGCAGAAGTGAGTCAGTCGAGTCCGGGTTTGATGGGTCGAAGCTGAACAACTGCAACGAGTTAGAGGGAAGGAAGGAAGGAAGGAAGGAAGGAAGGAAGGGAAAGGAAGGAGAAAGAAGGAGAGTGAGGTGAGTAATATCATTTAATAACTTTAGATTAAAGATTATGTGCGAGCAAAGAAATACGATGGTTGGTGTGGAAGGAAAGAAGTTGATTTTATGAATGGGGGGGGGGGTTGCCAGTTAGTGCAATATTAATTGATTTTGTTTGTTTTCTGAGATAGGTTATATAGGGTGAAGTTTTTCTCTATTTATATAAGTGTGGAAACTGGTTTAGATAGCTTAGTGGTTTGTTATGAAAAGGCTGGTAGAGATGGGTTGAATAGTGTTAGACTTGTGTCTGCATTTAGTGGAGAACTGGATTTGGTATTTAAATGGCATCTAATATGACGTAGTCATTGTGCAAATAAACTCTAAATCAACGGGTTTACTATGATCGAGAACCTAACTATAATAGTTACCCATTGTTGGCATGCTCTTCTTTTTTTTACAGAATTACTCACTCTCCCTTGTGAGGGAGGGAGGGAGGGAGGGAGGGAGGAGTGTGTGTGTATATCACTCGGAATTCCTTAGTCGGCTCTGACGGCGAAATTATATTCATACATACATCAAGATTAGACGTTTATCTATTTAATTTACCATTGCTGGAATGTACCAATGCGTAATAAAGACGAAATTCGACTTGAGATGGAGGGAGGTGTTGCTTTGGTGTGGTTTTACACGGCAACTCAACGATCGTTTGCCACTTCCACGCTTGCCAGCCGGCCAGCCACTAGCCTCAAAGTGAATTCCAGTGTCTTGATTAGCTTTACAATCCATCATTTACCTCAATACACACTAACAATGTGTATTTATATACTTCAATCGAGCATTCGATGCACACATTCACCTGTAATATATACGTCAATGAAACCCAGAACCCACCCAAGTTCAAGCGCACCTGCACTCTCACCCCTCTCCATTTGAATGCTAGTTTCCTATTTAGATTTCAAATGCTTCATTCACCCCTCTAAACACCACCGACGTATATTTACATTCTTTATTTAGGCAATGTATGCAGGCACACATTCATTCACGTAAAATAACGAATAAAATTGATATAGAATCTACTATAATTTGCAAAGCGACCAACCACCAAATGTCATTGTGAAAGCTAGTTTCGTAATTAGCTTTGCAATACTTCATTTACCTCCCTAAACACCAACAATGACCGAGTATTTGTATACTCGGTAAAAGCGATGGATGGATTCCTTACACATTCACATATATTAAGCAATGAATTTGCTATAGTACCTACAGTACTCAGACTTCTCGAATTACTTACATCTTCTTATATCTTAACTTTGTTGTTCATTCAACAACAGAGTCGTTTTCCAGGGAATCCCGTTATGTTAGATGATGCATCGCCTCTCGCCTCGCATGGCATCGAATCGCATGTCATGTGCATCGCTCGCATCGCATTGAACTGCATGGTATTGAATCACAAGGCATTGAATGGCATGGCATGGCATCACGTCACGTCTCTCGTCTCTCGTCTCTCGTCTCTCGTCTCTCGTCTCTAGTCTCTCGTCTCTAGTCTCTCGTCTCTCGTCTCTCGTCTCTCGTCTCTCGTCTCTCGTCTCTCGTCTCTCGTCTCTCGTCTCTCGTCTCTCGTCTCTCGTCTCTCGTCTCTCGTCTCTCGCCTCTCGCCTCTCGCCTCTCGCCTCTCGCCTCTCGCCTCTAGCCTCTAGCCTCTCGCCTCTCGCCACCCAGCCCTGCCTCGCTTCGCCTCGTCTCCGGTTTGTGAAAACGATGTATCAAGCAAAGTGTTAGATGTGAAAAAGTCGTGATATATATACAAAAATGGAATAGTTGGCGCGTAATAGTGCTGTTCGTTTTCTGTTATGGTATCAGAGAGAGAACGTCTCCTATTTATATTTTTTGACGAGCGTTGGCGTAACAGGCCCCTTGCACTTTTAATTCGTTATTGTACTTTTCAAAAGCTGTAGCTACCTTAAGACACATGACAAATGGAGGTTTATGTATTAGAGTTAAGCGCTATACTCCCTGGCCAGGAGCGAATTCGTGAAACGCCACGCGAGTCTGTTTACCACTTTGCCGCCAGTTACATATTCACTACTCATGAATGAAACCATGTAATATCATGAATTTGCATATATATATAAATTCATTGATCAGGTAAGAAATGGTTAAAGCCTTTACTGCATGGCGTTTATATGTATGCTTGAATTCGAATAGTACTCAACGATAATCACATGCCCTTTTGCAATTGAAACTCGCTACGTGGTTTCTAGCCGCAATTGTTGCCTGGTGTTGCAGAGCAACCATGCATCCTATCGCTTCTCGGCCTTTTGGCTAAGATCAAAGTGTAGTATCTGTTCTTATCAGCTTAATATCTGATACGATCCCCATGTGGGATCCTCGATATTAAACTGATTTTTGCAACATGGCGAAGTGCTAGGAGCTTGCTCCACCTTTGCCGCGGATCGGCCCGGTATTGCAGTACCTCTGGGATCGGTCCACTCCCTTCGGGGAGACCAAAAACAACCCTATCAACTAGTCAAAATCAAGTAGGAGACGATTATGTTAATTGGTTATGTACATTAATGAATCGTGTTAATTTGAATTGCAGTAATTACTTCACACCAGCCAACATCGTATGAGGAAAAAGCCTTGGAACGAGCAGCAGAAGTGAGTCAGTCGAGTCCGGGTTTGATGGGTCGAAGCTGAACAACTGCAACGAGTTAGAGGGAAGGAAGGAAGGAAGGAAGGAAGGAAGGAAGGAAGGAAGGAGAAAGAAGGAGAGTGAGGTGAGTAATATCATTTAATAACTTTAGATTAAAGATTATGTGCGAGCAAAGAAATACGATGGTTGGTGTGGAAGGAAAGAAGTTGATTTTATGAATGGGGGGGGGGTTGCCAGTTAGTGCAATATTAATTGATTTTGTTTGTTTTCTGAGATAGGTTATATAGGGTGAAGTTTTTCTCTATTTATATAAGTGTGGAAACTGGTTTAGATAGCTTAGTGGTTTGTTATGAAAAGGCTGGTAGAGATGGGTTGAATAGTGTTAGACTTGTGTCTGCATTTAGTGGAGAACTGGATTTGGTATTTAAATGGCATCTAATATGACGTAGTCATTGTGCAAATAAACTCTAAATCAACGGGTTTACTATGATCGAGAACCTAACTATAATAGTTACCCATTGTTGGCATGCTCTTCTTTTTTTTACAGAATTACTCACTCTCCCTTGTGAGGGAGGGAGGGAGGGAGGGAGGGAGGAGTGTGTGTGTATATCACTCGGAATTCCTTAGTCGGCTCTGACGGCGAAATTATATTCATACATACATCAAGATTAGACGTTTATCTATTTAATTTACCATTGCTGGAATGTACCAATGCGTAATAAAGACGAAATTCGACTTGAGATGGAGGGAGGTGTTGCTTTGGTGTGGTTTTACACGGCAACTCAACGATCGTTTGCCACTTCCACGCTTGCCAGCCGGCCAGCCACTAGCCTCAAAGTGAATTCCAGTGTCTTGATTAGCTTTACAATCCATCATTTACCTCAATACACACTAACAATGTGTATTTATATACTTCAATCGAGCATTCGATGCACACATTCACCTGTAATATATACGTCAATGAAACCCAGAACCCACCCAAGTTCAAGCGCACCTGCACTCTCACCCCTCTCCATTTGAATGCTAGTTTCCTATTTAGATTTCAAATGCTTCATTCACCCCTCTAAACACCACCGACGTATATTTACATTCTTTATTTAGGCAATGTATGCAGGCACACATTCATTCACGTAAAATAACGAATAAAATTGATATAGAATCTACTATAATTTGCAAAGCGACCAACCACCAAATGTCATTGTGAAAGCTAGTTTCGTAATTAGCTTTGCAATACTTCATTTACCTCCCTAAACACCAACAATGACCGAGTATTTGTATACTCGGTAAAAGCGATGGATGGATTCCTTACACATTCACATATATTAAGCAATGAATTTGCTATAGTACCTACAGTACTCAGACTTCTCGAATTACTTACATCTTCTTATATCTTAACTTTGTTGTTCATTCAACAACAGAGTCGTTTTCCAGGGAATCCCGTTATGTTAGATGATGCATCGCCTCGCCTCGCATGGCATCGAATCGCATGTCATTGCATCGCATCGCATCGCATCGCATTGAACTGCATGGTATTGAATCACAAGGCATTGAATGGCATGGCATGGCATCACGTCACGTCTCTCGTCTCTCGTCTCTCGTCTCGTCTCTCGTCTCTAGTCTCTAGTCTCTAGTCTCTCGTCTCTCGTCTCTCGTCTCTCGTCTCTCGTCTCTCGTCTCTCGTCTCTCGTCTCTCGTCTCTCGTCTCTCGTCTCTCGTCTCTCGTCTCTCGCCTCTCGCCTCTCGCCTCTCGCCTCTCGCCTCTCGCCTCTAGCCTCTAGCCTCTAGCCTCTCGCCACCCAGCCCTGCCTCGCTTCGCCTCGTCTCCGGTTTGTGAAAACGATGTATCAAGCAAAGTGTTAGATGTGAAAAAGTCGTGATATATATACAAAAATGGAATAGTTGGCGCGTAATAGTGCTGTTCGTTTTCTGTTATGGTATCAGAGAGAGAACGTCTCCTATTTATATTTTTTGACGAGCGTTGGCGTAACAGGCCCCTTGCACTTTTAATTCGTTATTGTACTTTTCAAAAGCTGTAGCTACCTTAAGACACATGACAAATGGAGGTTTATGTATTAGAGTTAAGCGCTATACTCCCTGGCCAGGAGCGAATTCGTGAAACGCCACGCGAGTCTGTTTACCACTTTGCCGCCAGTTACATATTCACTACTCATGAATGAAACCATGTAATATCATGAATTTGCATATATATATAAATTCATTGATCAGGTAAGAAATGGTTAAAGCCTTTACTGCATGGCGTTTATATGTATGCTTGAATTCGAATAGTACTCAACGATAATCACATGCCCTTTTGCAATTGAAACTCGCTACGTGGTTTCTAGCCGCAATTGTTGCCTGGTGTTGCAGAGCAACCATGCATCCTATCGCTTCTCGGCCTTTTGGCTAAGATCAAAGTGTAGTATCTGTTCTTATCAGCTTAATATCTGATACGATCCCCATGTGGGATCCTCGATATTAAACTGATTTTTGCAACATGGCGAAGTGCTAGGAGCTTGCTCCACCTTTGCCGCGGATCGGCCCGGTATTGCAGTACCTCTGGGATCGGTCCACTCCCTTCGGGGAGACCAAAAACAACCCTATCAACTAGTCAAAATCAAGTAGGAGACGATTATGTTAATTGGTTATGTACATTAATGAATCGTGTTAATTTGAATTGCAGTAATTACTTCACACCAGCCAACATCGTATGAGGAAAAAGCCTTGGAACGAGCAGCAGAAGTGAGTCAGTCGAGTCCGGGTTTGATGGGTCGAAGCTGAACAACTGCAACGAGTTAGAGGAAGGAAGGAAGGAAGGAAGGAAGGAAGGAAGGAAGGAAGGAGAAAGAAGGAGAGTGAGGTGAGTAATATCATTTAATAACTTTAGATTAAAGATTATGTGCGAGCAAAGAAATACGATGGTTGGTGTGGAAGGAAAGAAGTTGATTTTATGAATGGGGGGGGGGTTGCCAGTTAGTGCAATATTAATTGATTTTGTTTGTTTTCTGAGATAGGTTATATAGGGTGAAGTTTTTCTCTATTTATATAAGTGTGGAAACTGGTTTAGATAGCTTAGTGGTTTGTTATGAAAAGGCTGGTAGAGATGGGTTGAATAGTGTTAGACTTGTGTCTGCATTTAGTGGAGAACTGGATTTGGTATTTAAATGGCATCTAATATGACGTAGTCATTGTGCAAATAAACTCTAAATCAACGGGTTTACTATGATCGAGAACCTAACTATAATAGTTACCCATTGTTGGCATGCTCTTCTTTTTTTTACAGAATTACTCACTCTCCCTTGTGAGGGAGGGGGAGGGAGGGAGGGAGGAGTGTGTGTGTATATCACTCGGAATTCCTTAGTCGGCTCTGACGGCGAAATTATATTCATACATACATCAAGATTAGACGTTTATCTATTTAATTTACCATTGCTGGAATGTACCAATGCGTAATAAAGACGAAATTCGACTTGAGATGGAGGGAGGTGTTGCTTTGGTGTGGTTTTACACGGCAACTCAACGATCGTTTGCCACTTCCACGCTTGCCAGCCGGCCAGCCACTAGCCTCAAAGTGAATTCCAGTGTCTTGATTAGCTTTACAATCCATCATTTACCTCAATACACACTAACAATGTGTATTTATATACTTCAATCGAGCATTCGATGCACACATTCACCTGTAATATATACGTCAATGAAACCCAGAACCCACCCAAGTTCAAGCGCACCTGCACTCTCACCCCTCTCCATTTGAATGCTAGTTTCCTATTTAGATTTCAAATGCTTCATTCACCCCTCTAAACACCACCGACGTATATTTACATTCTTTATTTAGGCAATGTATGCAGGCACACATTCATTCACGTAAAATAACGAATAAAATTGATATAGAATCTACTATAATTTGCAAAGCGACCAACCACCAAATGTCATTGTGAAAGCTAGTTTCGTAATTAGCTTTGCAATACTTCATTTACCTCCCTAAACACCAACAATGACCGAGTATTTGTATACTCGGTAAAAGCGATGGATGGATTCCTTACACATTCACATATATTAAGCAATGAATTTGCTATAGTACCTACAGTACTCAGACTTCTCGAATTACTTACATCTTCTTATATCTTAACTTTGTTGTTCATTCAACAACAGAGTCGTTTTCCAGGGAATCCGTTATGTTAGATGATGCATCGCCTCGCTCGCCTCGCATGGCATCGAATCGCATGTCATTGCATCGCATCGCATTGAACTGCATGGTATTGAATCACAAGGCATTGAATGGCATGGCATGGCATGGCATGGCATCATCTCGTCTCTCGTCTCTCGTCTCTCGTCTCTCGTCTCTAGTCTCTCGTCTCTAGTCTCTCGTCTCTCGTCTCTCGTCTCTCGTCTCTCGTCTCTCGTCTCTCGTCTCTCGTCTCTCGTCTCTCGTCTCTCGTCTCTCGTCTCTCGTCTCTCGTCTCTCGTCTCTCGCCTCTCGCCTCTCGCCTCTCGCCTCTCGCCTCTCGCCTCTAGCCTCTAGCCTCGCCTCTCGCCACCCAGCCCTGCCTCGCTTCGCCTCGTCTCCGGTTTGTGAAAACGATGTATCAAGCAAAGTGTTAGATGTGAAAAAGTCGTGATATATATACAAAAATGGAATAGTTGGCGCGTAATAGTGCTGTTCGTTTTCTGTTATGGTATCAGAGAGAGAACGTCTCCTATTTATATTTTTTGACGAGCGTTGGCGTAACAGGCCCCTTGCACTTTTAATTCGTTATTGTACTTTTCAAAAGCTGTAGCTACCTTAAGACACATGACAAATGGAGGTTTATGTATTAGAGTTAAGCGCTATACTCCCTGGCCAGGAGCGAATTCGTGAAACGCCACGCGAGTCTGTTTACCACTTTGCCGCCAGTTACATATTCACTACTCATGAATGAAACCATGTAATATCATGAATTTGCATATATATATAAATTCATTGATCAGGTAAGAAATGGTTAAAGCCTTTACTGCATGGCGTTTATATGTATGCTTGAATTCGAATAGTACTCAACGATAATCACATGCCCTTTTGCAATTGAAACTCGCTACGTGGTTTCTAGCCGCAATTGTTGCCTGGTGTTGCAGAGCAACCATGCATCCTATCGCTTCTCGGCCTTTTGGCTAAGATCAAAGTGTAGTATCTGTTCTTATCAGCTTAATATCTGATACGATCCCCATGTGGGATCCTCGATATTAAACTGATTTTTGCAACATGGCGAAGTGCTAGGAGCTTGCTCCACCTTTGCCGCGGATCGGCCCGGTATTGCAGTACCTCTGGGATCGGTCCACTCCCTTCGGGGAGACCAAAAACAACCCTATCAACTAGTCAAAATCAAGTAGGAGACGATTATGTTAATTGGTTATGTACATTAATGAATCGTGTTAATTTGAATTGCAGTAATTACTTCACACCAGCCAACATCGTATGAGGAAAAAGCCTTGGAACGAGCAGCAGAAGTGAGTCAGTCGAGTCCGGGTTTGATGGGTCGAAGCTGAACAACTGCAACGAGTTAGAGGGAAGGAAGGAAGGAAGGAAGGAAGGAAGGAAGGAAGGAGGAAGGAGAAAGAAGGAGAGTGAGGTGAGTAATATCATTTAATAACTTTAGATTAAAGATTATGTGCGAGCAAAGAAATACGATGGTTGGTGTGGAAGGAAAGAAGTTGATTTTATGAATGGGGGGGGGGTTGCCAGTTAGTGCAATATTAATTGATTTTGTTTGTTTTCTGAGATAGGTTATATAGGGTGAAGTTTTTCTCTATTTATATAAGTGTGGAAACTGGTTTAGATAGCTTAGTGGTTTGTTATGAAAAGGCTGGTAGAGATGGGTTGAATAGTGTTAGACTTGTGTCTGCATTTAGTGGAGAACTGGATTTGGTATTTAAATGGCATCTAATATGACGTAGTCATTGTGCAAATAAACTCTAAATCAACGGGTTTACTATGATCGAGAACCTAACTATAATAGTTACCCATTGTTGGCATGCTCTTCTTTTTTTTACAGAATTACTCACTCTCCCTTGTGTGAGGGAGGGAGGGAGGGAGGGAGGAGTGTGTGTGTATATCACTCGGAATTCCTTAGTCGGCTCTGACGGCGAAATTATATTCATACATACATCAAGATTAGACGTTTATCTATTTAATTTACCATTGCTGGAATGTACCAATGCGTAATAAAGACGAAATTCGACTTGAGATGGAGGGAGGTGTTGCTTTGGTGTGGTTTTACACGGCAACTCAACGATCGTTTGCCACTTCCACGCTGCCAGCCGGCCAGCCACTAGCCTCAAAGTGAATTCCAGTGTCTTGATTAGCTTTACAATCCATCATTTACCTCAATACACACTAACAATGTGTATTTATATACTTCAATCGAGCATTCGATGCACACATTCACCTGTAATATATACGTCAATGAAACCCAGAACCCACCCAAGTTCAAGCGCACCTGCACTCTCACCCCTCTCCATTTGAATGCTAGTTTCCTATTTAGATTTCAAATGCTTCATTCACCCCTCTAAACACCACCGACGTATATTTACATTCTTTATTTAGGCAATGTATGCAGGACACATTCATTCACGTAAAATAACGAATAAAATTGATATAGAATCTACTATAATTTGCAAAGCGACCAACCACCAAATGTCATTGTGAAAGCTAGTTTCGTAATTAGCTTTGCAATACTTCATTTACCTCCCTAAACACCAACAATGACCGAGTATTTGTATACTCGGTAAAAGCGATGGATGGATTCCTTACACATTCACATATATTAAGCAATGAATTTGCTATAGTACCTACAGTACTCAGACTTCTCGAATTACTTACATCTTCTTATATCTTAACTTTGTTGTTCATTCAACAACAGAGTCGTTTTCCAGGGAATCCCGTTATGTTAGATGATGCATCGCCTCGCCTCGCATGGCATCGAATCGCATGCATGCATCGCATCGCATTGAACTGCATGGTATTGAATCACAAGGCATTGAATGGCATGGCATGGCATCACGTCACGTCTCTCGTCTCTCGTCTCTCGTCTCTCGTCTCTCGTCTCTAGTCTCTAGTCTCTCGTCTCTCGTCTCTCGTCTCTCGTCTCTCGTCTCTCGTCTCTCGTCTCTCGTCTCTCGTCTCTCGTCTCTCGTCTCTCGTCTCTCGTCTCTCGTCTCTCGTCTCTCGCCTCTCGCCTCTCGCCTCTCGCCTCTCGCCTCGCCTCGCCTCTAGCCTCTAGCCTCTCGCCTCTCGACCCAGCCCTGCCTCGCTTCGCCTCGTCTCCGGTTTGTGAAAACGATGTATCAAGCAAAGTGTTAGATGTGAAAAAGTCGTGATATATATACAAAAATGGAATAGTTGGCGCGTAATAGTGCTGTTCGTTTTCTGTTATGGTATCAGAGAGAGAACGTCTCCTATTTATATTTTTTGACGAGCGTTGGCGTAACAGGCCCCTTGCACTTTTAATTCGTTATTGTACTTTTCAAAAGCTGTAGCTACCTTAAGACACATGACAAATGGAGGTTTATGTATTAGAGTTAAGCGCTATACTCCCTGGCCAGGAGCGAATTCGTGAAACGCCACGCGAGTCTGTTTACCACTTTGCCGCCAGTTACATATTCACTACTCATGAATGAAACCATGTAATATCATGAATTTGCATATATATATAAATTCATTGATCAGGTAAGAAATGGTTAAAGCCTTTACTGCATGGCGTTTATATGTATGCTTGAATTCGAATAGTACTCAACGATAATCACATGCCCTTTTGCAATTGAAACTCGCTACGTGGTTTCTAGCCGCAATTGTTGCCTGGTGTTGCAGAGCAACCATGCATCCTATCGCTTCTCGGCCTTTTGGCTAAGATCAAAGTGTAGTATCTGTTCTTATCAGCTTAATATCTGATACGATCCCCATGTGGGATCCTCGATATTAAACTGATTTTTGCAACATGGCGAAGTGCTAGGAGCTTGCTCCACCTTTGCCGCGGATCGGCCCGGTATTGCAGTACCTCTGGGATCGGTCCACTCCCTTCGGGGAGACCAAAAACAACCCTATCAACTAGTCAAAATCAAGTAGGAGACGATTATGTTAATTGGTTATGTACATTAATGAATCGTGTTAATTTGAATTGCAGTAATTACTTCACACCAGCCAACATCGTATGAGGAAAAAGCCTTGGAACGAGCAGCAGAAGTGAGTCAGTCGAGTCCGGGTTTGATGGGTCGAAGCTGAACAACTGCAACGAGTTAGAGGGAAGGAAGGAAGGAAGGAAGGA